>NW_005364953.1:6497314-6518322 GCF_000412655.1 Myotis brandtii
GGGGTGTGTTTAAAAACAGCAAAAGAAAAGAATCGCTTACATATGAAGGAACCTCCATATGGCTATCAGTGGATTTCTAGGCAGAAACCTTGCATGCCAGGAAAGCTGGGAAGATATATTCAAAGTGTTGAAACATCCAACCAGAAATACATTTCTTGGAAAAGTTATCCTTCAAAAATGAAGGTGAGCTAAAGAATTTCCAAGACAAACAATACCTGAGCAAGTGCATCACCACTAGACCTGCTTAAAAGATATGCTAAAAGGACAATAATTAGTAAAATGAAAAGATATGAAACATACTGCTAAAGATAAGTATGTAGTCAAATTCAGAATACTCCAATACTGCAATACTGGTGGTATGTTAATCACTAAAAAAAAGATAATCACGACAAAAATAACAAAGCTGGAGGCATCAGACTTCCTGGTTCCAAAATATATTACAAAGCCTTAGTAACAAAGAGTATGGTACTAACATACAAACAAACACATAGACCAATGGTACAGAATAGAGAGCCCAGAAATTTGACAAGAGAACCAAGAATGGTGAATAGAGAAAGGATAGTCTCTTCAATAAATGGCATTGTGAAAACTGAGTATTCACAAATCCTATATAATAAGAGAGGGATATGCTAATTAGCCCAGATATGCTAATTAGTCACAACTGAATATGCTAATTAGTCATGACCAGGATGCAAGTTGACCATCACTCCAACATACAAGATGGCTGCCCCCATGTGATCAAAGATGGTCTCCCCCATGTGACCACAGATGGCTGCCACAAGATGGCCTGCAGGGGAGGGCAGTTGTGGGTAATCAGGCCAGCAGGGAGGGCAGTTGGGGGGACCAGGGTGGCAGGGGAGGGCATTTGGGGGTGATTGGGCTGGCAGGGGAGGGCAGCTGGGGGTGATCGGGCCAGCAGGCAGAATGGTTAGGGGCAATCAGGCAGGCAGGCAGGTGAGCAGTTAGGAGCCAGCAGTCCTGGATTGTGAGAGAGATGTCCAACTGCCTGTTTAGGCCCGATGCCCCAGGGATCGGGCCTAAACGGGCAGTCAGACATCCCTCGAGGGGTCCCAGATTGGAGAGGGTACAGGCTGGGCTGAGAGACACACCCCCAGTGCATGAATTTCGTGCACTGGACCTCTAGTAAAATAATAAAATTGGACCCATATCTTGCACCATTCTTAAAAATTAACTTGAAATAGATTAAAGATTTAAATGTAAGACCTAAAACAGTAAAACTCCTAGAAGATATCATAGGGAAAGGCTACTTAACATTGGTCTTAACAATGATATTTTTGGATAGAACACTCGATGTACAAGCAATAATAACAAAAATAAACTAGTAAAACGCTACATCAAATTTAAAAGCTTCAAAACAGCAAAACAATCAACAGAGTAAGAAGGTAACCTATGAAATGGAAAAAAATATTTACAAAATTGACATCTGATAGGTTAATTTTTTTTAAGTGAACATATCAAGATTTTATTGTCATATAATAAAAAAAATATGAAGCTTAGAACTGGATCACTTGGTCCTTTATCTTCTTATCACCTCACAGTTCACAATGCTTGCATCTCTTAAGAGCCAGCATTCTCTTAGATCTGCAGTTAGGCTCAATGCATTCAAGCTTCAGCACAATCTTCTTTGTAGTTTTAGCCTTTTTTTGGAAAATCAGCTTAGTCTGCCCACCATAGCCACTCTGCTCCTTGTCATAAGGCCGCTTTCCCCTGCACATACAGAGAATCCTTGCCCTTATCGTACTGTGTTACTTGGTGGGGTTGGTGCTTGCCACACTTCTTACTGAAAGTTCGGCGGGTTTTAGGAACGTTCACCATGTTTGCGAGAGCGCTATTGGCAGGGGAAAATCTGATAAGTTAATTTTTAAAATATATAGGGAACTCCTACAACTCAATAGTAAAAAAATAAAAACAAAGGAAACAAACTAATAACCCGATTAAAAATGGGCTAAGGTCTTGAATAGACATTTCTCTAAGGCAGACATAAAAAGGGTCAGCAGGTATGTGAAAAAAAATGTCACTAATCACCAGGGAAGTGCAAATCGAAACAACAATAAGATAACACCTCATTCTTGTCCAGATGATGATTATCAAAAGCAAACAAACAAATATTGTCAAGAATGTGGTGAAATGGAAATCCTTGCACATTGTTGGTGGGAATACAAAAGGTTGCAGCCATGATGGATAACAGTATGGAGTTTCCTCAAAAAATTAAAAATAGAACTACCATATAATCTGGCAGTATCATGTCTAGGTATTTAATTAAAATTATTTAAATTACAATTAAAATTATATCTCAAAGAGATATCAGCACTCTGTTCATTACAGCACTATTTACAACAGCCAAGATGTGGGAACAACCTCTATGTCTCTTGACAGATGAAAGAATAAAGAAAATGTGGCCCTGGAAAGTGTTGCTCAGTGGTTAGAGGATCAGGCCATGCACAGAAGGGTAGTGGGTTTAATTCCTGGTCAAGGGCATGTACCTGAATTGCAGGCTCAATACCCACCTGCATCGGGGCATGTTCAAGAAGTAACCAATCAATGTTTCTCTCTCCCCCCCTTCCATTCTCTCTAAAAATCAATGGAAAAAAATATCATCAGGTGAGAGTTAAAAAAAAAAAAAGAACGAAAATGTGGTATATACAGTGGATTACAATTCAGCTTTAACAAAAAGGCAATTCTGCAATATAAGACAACATGGATGAACCTTAAACAAATATGCTAAGTAAAACAACCCAGTCACAAAAAGACAAATACTGCACAATTCCACTTATATCAAGTGTCTAAAATAGTCAAATTCATGTAATGAAAGAGTGGAATGGTTGCCACAGACAAGAGGCAGGGATGAATAGGGAGTTTACTAATCAATGGGCATAACATTTTAGTCAAGCAAGATGAATATTCTCTAGAGATCTGCTGTACAAAATTGTACTTATAGTCAACAGTAATATATTGTACACTTAAAATTTCTTAGGAAGATAGTTCTCATGTTAATTGTTCTCACTACAATAAAATAAAACAAGTCAAGGATGGATGTTATAATTTCTTGGTTAATTACCAATAGAACAACAAAAGAATATATAAGTACAAATTGGAAAATAGAAATAAAAATCAATCAACCCAAAAGTACATTTTAAAAAGAAAACTGAAAGTAGAACAAAACAAATTAAAAGCACACAGTAAAGTAATAGATTTAAACCCAAATACACAAGTAACTGCATTGACTTGCTAATGAATGAAGTCAACATTTTAAGTAAAAGAAACAGACTCACAGATAGTATTTTTTAAAAGATGCTGTGTAGATGAGACATATCTGCCACAAAAAAAATATAGAATGTTTGAAAGTAAAATGATAGGAAAAGCTATAATATTCAAAAATAACCTATAGAATGTGGATGTAGTTTTGTTAACATCAGACACAATAGATGATCATGCAAAAAGCATCATTATAGGTAGTAACAATAAGTGATAAACCCAGTCTAAACTTAATGCGGTCTTTAATATACAAAGCAAAAGTCACAGAACTTGAGCTACTAAAATATGCATAAACACAAAGAGGAAATCCAAAAGGCCAGTAAATATTTGAAAAAGTGTTCATCTCAATAGTAATCAAGAAAAAGAAAATTATAATGAAACACTACTAGACACATACCAGAAGAGCTAACATTTAAAAGACTGAAAATAACAAATATTGATAAATATGAAGAGCAACATAAAATCTCATACATTGTTGGTAATATATGTAAATTGGTACCACTATATTGAAAAAAATCACTATTACTTTAAATATGAATTTAAAATATATTCCATGATTACAATGTTCTATTTTATCATTCAAAGATATTTTTGAGAGTGAAATGGAGTGCTATATATAATTATGCCAGGACAATAAATACTATTAATGAGAACTGATTAAGCAAACCAGAATAGTATGTAGTCTCCATATCCATGATCCCACAGTTCTCATTCTTAAGTATATATCCAACAGAAATGCATGTGCTTATACAACAAGTGTATTAGTCATAATAGCTAAAAACTGGAATGAACTCAATGTCTATTTACTGGAGAACAATGTGGTATATTCACCAAAAAACAACAACAAAGAACAAGCTAGATCAATACGCAACAACACGGATGAGCCTCAGAAATATTGAACAAAAAATATAAGCCAGACACAAAATACATATTGTATAATTCCATTTACATAGAGTTCAAAAAATAGGCAACACTATGGATCTTAGGAATATAAACTTAAGTGGCAAAACTATAAAGAAAATTAAGGAAGTAATGACCATAAATGTTATAATAATGGTTATCTGTAATGACGAATGAAGGATTAATACTTAGAAGAGGGCACAGGTGACTTCTGGAAAGTATGATGGCCTTCATTCTCTTCATCTGAGCTGTGTTGTAATTACACATGTTTACATTGTGAAAATTCATGAGCTCTATATTTTGTTTTGTACACTCTTCTGTATGTGTATTATATTATGCAACAGAATTTTTAAAAAGAAAATACCTGGTGCTGAGCAAGAAATTACCAAGTAATAATGTATAGAGAGAGGGAGGGGTCGGTACTGAAATCCAGTCTTCAATCATAATAAAAGAGATTCTTGAACAGCAATATCTTAGCCTTACTTTTGCTTTAAAAATAAATTATAAAACAAACAGCATTTACGACAAAAATCCCACTAAAAAGTTATCCCTTGAGAAGCTGAATTCAATATTATACTGGAGTATTGAGAAGCCTCATCCAAGGTTTTTTACCCAACAAATATATCGAAGGAACCTGCTTATATTATAGTCTGAACCCTCAGAATGGAACCTCATGGCCATGTTAGAAAGAGACTTAAGTGTACTTTGCCCATCTTTCTGAATAAACAGGAGTATACTTAATTTTTTTCACGCGGGATATGGCCAAACAAGATAAACCAAAAATTATGCCAAAAGGGGTCCTTTCTCTTCCACATCTGACCTCCATCATCCTCAGAGATATCTCTGAAAGTGTTCTAAGAGATGTTACTACCATTCTATCATTTTCTAAGTAAATAGAACAGATTTGATTAAAGCCTTAATTTTATGAGATTTATTTGTCTGCTTTCACAGGAGGTAAAATGTGCCAAATTCTTACTTCATTTTCACTCTAAGGTTTAAATATGAATAACCATTCATCTAAGTGTTGGACCACACTGTACAGAACCACTTAAAGCCCAGGGATATATGACACATGCTAATAGCTTCCCTTAGTCTATGAGAAAATGTTACTTGCAACATGCTGACCACTTTGTATTGATGAAGACAAAGGAAAAAGAAAAGATATCTCAAAGGAAATTTAGCTCTGTCCTTAAAATGCATAGAATCAGCATGTTGAGAAATTTTGAAAACACATTTCATTAGGGAATCTTCAAAACCTACTAGGGACAAGTTCTCTATTAAAAATTAAATTTGTATTTCTAATGAACTATCTTATTTTGACACATTATGTGAATTTTCTGATATTCTAAAGTAGCTTTTAAAATTTTGAATTCATAAAATGTTAAATACCAGATATTTTTATTTATCCAAAGACCCCTGAGGAAAAAAATTAAATTTGCACTTTCAAGGGACCAATCAAGAAATGTTTTCACGCCCAGCCCATGTGGTTCAGTGGTTGAGCATTGACCCATGCACCAAGAGGTCGCAGGTTCAATTCTCAGTGGGCACATGTCAGAGTTGCAGGCTTGATCCCTGTTGGGGGTGTGCAGGAGGCAGGCGATCAATGATGTTTCCCTTTCTTCGATGTTTCTATCTCTCTCTTCTTCTCCCTCTCTCTCTAGAAAAAAATCAATAAAAACATTTTTAAAAATATTCTTGCTAAAAAGGACAATTTGGGAAATCATCAGCATTTAAATAAGGATTATCCTATATAATAAAAGACTACTATGCTAAGTGTCCAGTCATCCAGTCGGCTGTTCAACCAATCAAAGCATAATATGCTAATGATATGCTAAGGCCACTTGCTATGACATACACTGACCACCAGGGGGCAGACAGTCGACCAGTTGACCAGTCACTATGACATGCACTGACCAACAAGGGGCAGACGCTCTGACTGGTAGGTTAGCTTGCTGCTGGGGTCCAGCCGACTGGGACTGAGTGAGATGGGCCGGACACACCCTGGAGCCGTCCCGCGGTCCCTCCCTAGCTGGCCAACCACCCATATCCCTCCTCAGCCCCGATCGTGCATCGATGGGGTCCCTGGGCCTGGTCTGCACCCTCCCGCAAACCCGGGACCCCTCAGGGGATGTTGGAGAGCCAATTTCGGCCCAACGGCGAAACAACTGGTCGCTATGATGTGCACTGACCACCAGGGGGCAGATGCTTAACGCAGAGGCTGCCCCTTGGTGGTCAGTGCACTCCCACAGGGGGAGCGCCACTCAGCCAGAAGCCAGGTTCAGTGCAGTGGCAGTGGCTCCCGCCTCCGTGGCAGCACTAAGGATATCTGACTGACAGCTTAAGCCTGCTCCCTGTGGACATCCCCCGAGGGCTCCGGAACTGCAAGAAGGCGCAGGCCAGGCTGAGGGTCCCCCCCTCGAGTGCATGAATTTCATGCACCAGGCCTCTAGTAGTTTAAAGAATACTGTATCAGTGTTTGCTTTGACAATTGTAATATGGTTATGTGAAAGATTTCCTTGATTTTAGGAAACACACTTTGAAGATTTAGGGGTAAATATAAATCATATGCAAATTACTCTCAAACAATTTAGAAAAATCTATTTATATCTATCTATAGGAAGAGAAAGAGAAAGAGAGAGAAAGAGAAAGAGAAAGAGGAAGAGGAAGAGGAAAAGAGAAAGAGAACAAATGTAGTAAAATCAACATTTGGGAAATCTGAAGAAGGGTATATAGAAATTCTTTGCACTATTTTTGCAACTTTTCTATAAGTCTAAATTTATTTCAGAATATAAAGTTAGAAATAAATGAGCTCATGAGCCAAGGTCTAAAATTAAGAAGCATTATGTCACTCTTTAAAAACAAATAAAAATGTTTACCACCCAAGTCTTCTTTTATATCCATTTAGCCCAGAAAAGGAGTTTTAAGAATGAAACATATCCATAATTTTTTAACTGAAGTTTTTTTTAAGTTATTTTTTCTCTTTTATCACACTTCTTTGTCTGTAAAATTATTTCCTCCTTGGAGAAGTATGGAAAAAATATCTTTTACAAACCAGTAGCACTTTGTGGTATTTTCCATAAAATGATTTATGACCTAACTGATTAATTTAACCTCTTTCATGAATTTATAGCACCTAAAAAAAAGCTACTCAGTTAACACAAATTTAAATAAAAATACAATTTAAATGGGAGAAGTCATATGAGAACCCTTAATCAGGAACTCTGGGTTCAAAATAGATTATGTCATCAATTAGCTAATTATTTAAAAATTAAGGATTCCTTGTTTATTGAGATGCATCTGAGTTTAGTGTATATCTTGCTATCATTTTCCCCTTCTTTAGTATGGGACAAAAAAGATGGATGTCATTTTGTTAGAAATAAGGCAAGCCTCCAAATTCAGGGGTCCTGGTAGAACACAAAGCATACTCAGGATCCAGGCAGCAAGGCAAATATTTTTACTTCTACATAGAAGGGTGCATACGCACATGGTCTGGAAGCATGTGAACACTGAGCAGGTGGTCTGCTTGGCTTTTTAATCCTGACACACATGACCTGTTCCTCACTCTTGATTGGAGCTCAGGCGTACAGTATTTCGCAATTGGCTAATTCAAAAGGGAGGGGCTGGCCTTTGCTGTTTCAAGATGGCGGCCCACAGGGGAGCTGCAAGTCGTGTGGCCAAAATGGCAGCTGCCAAGTTAACAATCCATAATGGCAACTGCCTAAACCAGTCGTGGGCAAACTATGGCCCACGGGCCAGATCCGGCCTGTTTGAAATTAATAAAACTAAAAAAAAAAAAAAAGACCGTACCCTTTTATGTAATGATGTTTACTTTGAATTTATATTAGTTCACACAAACACTCCATCCATGCTTTTGTTCCGGCCCTCCGGTCCAGTTTAAGAACCCATTGTGGCCCTCGAGTCAAAAAGTTTGCCCACCCCTAGTCTAAACTGTTCTTTGACAGAAAAGGTTACTTATTTATTTTCACAATTTGCTTCATTTTTCTGGATTAAGTAATTTAGTTTATAGTACAAATATTAGGCAGACTATAAATAGTCTCTTCTTAAATTTAATTTGTTGCCTAAAGTTGTCCTTTTGTGTTATAGAACTATACACCTGAAAACTATATAATTTTATTCACCAATGTCACCCCAATCAATACAATAAAAAAGAAAAATAATAAAAATGTACAGATTCATCCCATAACAAACTGTATAGCTGTGAACAAACCACTGGATTTCACTGAGTCTCAGTTACAGCTATAAACATGAGCTAATATGATAATGTTTAAATCCCATTCCAATTCTAAAATGTCATGGTTCAAGGTCCTCTCATTTGCTCTCCATAATTTCCTCCTTTTCAACGGGTGATTACCTCTTACAAGGAAATACAGAAATAATGACAACAGTTAATATATATTAAGTAAGAATTCTGTGGCAGGCACCTTTCTAATTTTTTAAAAAAATATAAACTTGTAGGTTTTATAAAATACCAGAGTCCCGGTGCATGAAATGCGTGCACGAGTAGGGTCCCTAGGCCTGGTTGGTGATCAGGGCCAATTGGGGCCTTCCTTCCCCCAGCTGCCTGCTGTGGCCAGAGCCTTCCTTCATTCCACGCTGCCCTCTGGTGGTCAGTGCACATCATAGCGAGCAGTCAAACTCCCAGTCAGTCGAACTCCCAAGGGGACAATTTGCATATTAGCCTTTTATTATATAGGATAAACTTCACAACAACCATATTGATGAATACTATTATCATCCTCATTTTTGTAGGAAAAAAAAACAAGGGGCACAGAAAATGACAAAATATAGCTTAGGTGTTGCAATTGGTGGACAGAGCTGAGACCAGAGATCATGCTCACATCCCTTATATCAAGGCTCAGCAAACTTTTACTGTAAGTGGCCAGATAGTAAATATTTTAGGCTTTGTGTAACATATGGGTCACATATTCTTCTTGTTTTGTTTCTATAACCTTTGTCAACATAAGAAACATTTAAACCTATGAAGAATTTTTGTGAGTTTATGTAAACCAAACTGTCACAATTGCCAGTAAGCAAAATCTCAATGCATTGAGATAATGCTCCAGAGAATGGCAGTTTAGCACGTTCTTTTAATAATTTTAAATAATTTATAAAATATTTTATTTTATAATCAAAACAGAAGAAGCAAGTGTGTTACATGAAATCCATTGATGATGGATTAGGGAGGTGCCAGAAAACAAAGTGGGGAAACCTCTTGGATTGGATGCAAAGTAAAATGATAGACACACACATCTTTTACATAGGTGGGTACAGGTTAGTTAACCATCAACAATTAACATGATAACAACAACGAGAGGACTTATGGGATCCACCCAGGTACATTGGTTTTGCCTGAAGAGATCTCGAAAAAGGAGTTACCCTGACACTCCAAAGGAATGTTATCCCAGATGAAAAAGATAATAAAAAAATAAATATGTACAATATTAAAATCCAAAACAACACATTGACCCCTTTGCCCCTTCCTTCTGGACTATTGTGTTCCTCAGTATATTTTGTTCATTGGATTCCACAAATATGAGATCATGTGATAGTTATCTTTCTCTGACTGGCTTATTTAACTTAGCATAATACTCTCCTGGTCCATCTATGGAGTTTTGTTAGACAAATGAGACATGTTTTCCCTGAACAGGTTGGTCAAGAAATGAATTGTTCAAAATGGGAAAAGTTCAAGAACTGAGGTTTGGCTGTAACTGCAAAGGGATCTGAATAGCCACCTCATCTAACTCCTTCATTTTACAGATGAGACACTAAGATATCAACTCATTTTCCCTAAGGCCAAACTACTCATCAGATTAAAACCCTGGTCTTCTGATTATTCATCCACAGTACTTGGCATCCCAGAGCACTTAATTTTTAGAGGCATCCTGGAGAAACCCAAAATACACTATTAACTTATATTTGCATTTATGGCCACTGGCAACCAGTAATTGACTTCTAATCACACTGGAAAACAAGACCTATAAAAATTTTCAATGATAAGAAATGTTACAAAATTATATACTTAGCTATTTAAATTCAAATCAATTCAACAGTCTGTCTAGCATTGTGCAAGAACAAAAAGTACTAAGTGGACTCAGCTTTCAGAAGAAAATGTTATGGGGGGAAATGAAATTTTGAGTAAAAGACAAGAAATCGAGATGGGGATAAATCAGGGAAATGCAATTCAAACCACAATGAGATAGCACCTCACACCTATCAGAATGGCTATCCTATCTAACAAAGAGGGAATATGCAAATTGACCATCACACCATAATGGTCAAGATGGCAGCACCCACAGCAGAGGCAGGGATTCCATAACACAAGATGGCTGTGCCCACGGCAGAGGCAGGTCCGAGTTGAGACCAGAACTCTATAGCGGAGGCCGAGTTCCCGTAACGACCCTTAACAAGCAATCATCAGGGACCTGAGGCTGCACCCCCTACCCCAGCACCAAGCCCGGGCACCTCAGGCTACGCCCCCACCCCGGTGCCAGGCTGGGGGACCTCAGGCTGTACCCCCTGCCTGGCAGGGCTTGACGGGGGAACTCAGGTCACATCCCTCACCCAGCAGAGCTTGACAGGGGACCTCACCCCCTGCTCCAGTGCCAGGCTGGGGGACCTGAGGCCATGCCCCCCCCACCCTGGTGCCAGGCCGGGGAACCTGAGGCTGCACTCCCCTGGCAGGGCTTGATGGGGAGCCTCAGCCATGCCCCCTGGCCAGGGCCAGGGGAACCTCAAGGCGCACATCCCAGCCCAGGCTGGGGGACCTAAGGCCACACACCCCAGCACTGGGCCAGGCCACCTGAGGCCGCACCCCCCACCCAGCGGGGTTTGATGGGGATGGGGCTGGCCGGGTCTGGGTCTCACACAATTTCAAGGCACACATGGGTGAGCGGGGACTTGACTCTGGGTCCTGAGGCATGCCCCAGACTCTGACAGGAGGAAGATTTTCATATACATTTTACTAATTTCCTTTCATCTCTGACACTTCTATTATAGAAAAAGGGCAAATAGCAATATTAAAATATTTCCTCTAATTAATTCCCTTTTAATGTGCATGAATTTCGTGCACTGGTTCACCAGTCATCAATAAATTCACAAAGAACAAGTGTTGGCAAATATGTGGAGAAAGGGTACCCTTGTGTACTCTTGGTGACATTATAAATTGGTGCAGCCACTAAGGAAAACATAAAATGTTATGGAAACCCCTAAAAAATTAAAAATAGAACTACCATATGATCCAGCAATTCCACTTCTGGGTATTTATTGGAAGAAAACAAAAGCACTAATTTGAAAAGATATATGTACACCTAGGTTCACTGTAGCATTGTTTACAATAGCTAAGATATAGAAACAACCCATGTGCCCATCAATAGATGAGTGGATAATGAAGATGTGAGAAAGTGCCCATCAATGGACAATTGAATAAAGAAGATGTGGTACATAATATAATGGAATATTACTTGACCATAAAAAGTAATGCAATATTACTATTTGTGACAACATGGATAGACCTAGTGGATAATATACTAAGTGAAATAAGTCAGACAGAGAAGGACTAATACTGTATTATTTCTCTTATATATGTGGAATCTAGATAAACACAATACAAAAATAGACTTAGAGATACAGAGAACAAACTGATGGTGGCCACAGGAGAGGAATGAGTGGGTATGGGTAAAAAAGATGAAGAAGAATAAGAGGTACAAACTTCCAGTTATAAAAGAAATGCATCACAAGGATGTAATGTACAGCACAGGGAATATTGTCGATAACATCATAACTTTTCACAGTGACAGATTAGGTTACTAGACTTGTGGTGATCATATCATAATGTATAAAAATGTTGAATCACTATGTGTACACTTGAAACTAATATAGTACATA
Organism: Myotis brandtii; assembly: GCF_000412655.1. NCBI lineage: Eukaryota > Metazoa > Chordata > Mammalia > Chiroptera > Vespertilionidae > Myotis > Myotis brandtii. The sequence goes on from NW_005364953.1 coordinate 6,509,396, forward strand.
TGCCAACTATACTTAAAAAAATGGGACGAGATCAGTGAGGGTTGCAGCTATCCCTGAAGTTTTCAAGAGAAATAGAACTGTAGATAGAGCTGGAAGGAATGGGGTAGGTCCTTTGGAGCAGCCGTCTGTATTGCAGTTGCATGGACTTCAACTCAACAAACATCAAACAAAGACTAAATAAAAGCATGTGTTATAGGATATAGTGATTCAAGAAGGCATCTGTCTTCACCCTCAAGAACCTTAAAATTTAGTGAAGACCACATTATTTCACTCATGACATTGCTAGAGATTTGAAAATATCCCTTATGATAGTCCTCCACAAAGCATTAATATATACTGAAGCAATATTTAACCATCAAAAACTATGAGCTTTCACCCGGCCAGTATGGCTCAGTGGTTGAGCGTCGACCCAGGAACCAAGAGGTCACTGGTTCTATTTCCAGTCAGGGCACATGCACGGGTTGCAGGCTTGCTCCCCAGTAGGGGCATGCAGGAGGCAGCTGACTGATGTTTCGCTTTCATCAATGTTGCTATCTCTCTATCCTTCTCTTTTCCTCTCTCTCTACAAATCAACAAAAATATATTAAAACAAAACAAAACAAAAAACAATGAACTTTCTTCATCCCTATTCTGTTCACAACATTATCCCAAAATGATGAGATATTTTAAGACTGGCTATAAAACCAATGTAATATCAAGTTCACTTAAATATTCATCTGGTGTTCATATCTGCATATTACTGTCTTTAAGCCTTATAGCAGTCCTTGTAAGCTTTAAAGAAGATACCAATATTTACATAGTGGCATCTGGAACTAAAGTAAAGGAATTGATCTAGTAAAAGAGGGAGAGGATGGGAAAGTTTTAAGCTCCTTGAAATTACTACTATTGAAGTATGAGAGTGTAATATCAAAATGACAAGATAAGAAGTTAGAAGATCCAGGTTTTTATTTTGGTTCTGCCACCAATCTACATATATAAAAGCCTAAACAACCAGAACACCGGAACAACCAGAATGACCAGAATGACCAGTCACTATGATACGCACTGACCACCAGGGGGCAGATGCTCAATACAGGAGCTGCCTCCTGGTGGTCAGTGAGCTCTCACAACCAACCTCCTGTGGCTGGCCAACCTCCCCTGGTCCCTCCCTCCAGAGATTCAGTCAACTGCCTAAAGTCATATACTTAGTAAATGGTGGCACAAAATTGTGAAACCCAATCTTTCTTACTCTAAGCCTGTTAAGCAGTAAACTTTGTACATTCAGAGGAATTTAGTAACAGAAGAATAATCAGGTACATCACAAGACATAGGTTCTCTAGAACCCTCAGAGCACATCAGAAGTAGTTCCAGTTTCTTCTCCTTAAGAAAATATTAATCCTGAGCATGAACAGTTACCTTGTCACCTATGCCTCAAGTCCGGATTTCCCAATCAATATGGCAACTCCACCAACACTGAATAGCCCTAGTCTAACCCAAAGTAATGATGGATAGTGATGGCCTTCGGAAATGAAGTGCACCAGGCAGACCAGTAATAGGATATCTATCAATTAAAACAGAGGGATTTTAGCCAGTGCAGCATTTGGAAATTAAAGAAAACCATTGAGCAGGTGGTGAGAGGTACTTTATCATTCCCATCTAATGTATAAATTTAATAATTTCCCCAGCTGGGCCACCCACAGTGGACACAGTATAGAAGGTCTTCTTGTTTGCAGAGGAACATAGTGCCCTGTGGTACAGCTCTTCATCAAAGCAGTCACCACTAGACATTTGTTAACTCCAAAGCCCTCAGGAGTTGCTCCTGAACATCTGTTAGTAAGGAATTCATCCTAATGTATTACTTGCATGTTTAAATAAGCGTGTAATACCTATAATTGCAAGTACCACCACTCTCACTTTATCACTTTCATGATATGGTGGAAAATATACTGAGTTAGCAATGAGAAAGCTTCAGTTCTGTCCCCAGCTATGCTATAAACTGGCTACATAGCCTTAGGCAAGTTATTTCTTCTCTCTGGGTCTCAGTTTCCTCAAAAAAAGAGAAGAGCCTAGCCACAATGGCTCAGTGATTGAGTGTCAACCTATAAACCAGAGGTCACGGTTCAATTCCCGGTCAGGGCACATACCCGGGTTGCAGGCTCAATCCCCAATGTGGGGGATGCAGGAGGCAGCCAATCAATGATTCTCTCTCATCATTGATGTTTCTATCTCTATCTCCCTATCCCTTCCTCTCTGAAATCAAGAAAAATATATTTTTTTAAAACAGAAGAAGAAAAGGCTTTAATGTCATCCAAAATTCTTTGCCAGGTTTCCCCATTGTTTCACACATTCATCTCCTTCTCTTACTCCAAATTCCCACTCTCTCTGAATAAAATATAAACTTCATATTCAAGCTTATCTATGATTTAAATTAACATTTCTTGTCCTGTTTCATCTTCTAACACTTCTAAAAATCATATTGTCTGCTCATATTAAGCTGGCTGCTCTATTTTTTCCACACATATCCTAAATTCATTTCTACAACCATGTGTTAATTTGGTATCTTCCCCCAGCTTAAAATGTCTGCTATGATTCAAAGCCTGCCCAACCCTTCAAGGCCCAGCTCATTTGTACATTCTTAAGGAGGCTTTCCTTCAGGGGAGAATAGAAAAATATATAATGTTTAGAAGACCTCTAATGCAGGCAGGAGGCACAATCAATGATTCTCTCTCATCATTGATGTTTCTATCTCTATCTCCCTATCCCTTCCTCTCTGAAATCAAGAAAAATATATTTTTTTAAAACAGAAGAAGAAAAGGCTTTAATGTCATCCAAAATTCTTTGCCAGGTTTCCCCATTGTTTCACACATTCATCTCCTTCTCTTACTCCAAATTCCCACTCTCTCTGAATAAAATATAAACTTCATATTCAAGCTTATCTATGATTTAAATTAACATTTCTTGTCCTGTTTCATCTTCTAACACTTCTAAAAATCATATTGTCTGCTCATATTAAGCTGGCTGCTCTATTTTTTCCACACATATCCTAAATTCATTTCTACAACCATGTGTTAATTTGGTATCTTCCCCCAGCTTAAAATGTCTGCTATGATTCAAAGCCTGCCCAACCCTTCAAGGCCCAGCTCATTTGTACATTCTTAAGGAGGCTTTCCTTCAGGGGAGAATAGAAAAATATATAATGTTTAGAAGACCTCTAATGCAGAGTTTATTCAGAACCTAATAGGCTCATATCACGGTGGTTGTAATTCAATTCTATGAGAGTCCAAAGTTAGTAACAAGTAAACAAATCAGAATCATGGACACGTTCTAATATGTCTATTGTGGTAATACTTAGATCTCAAAGTTTTCCACAGACATAATGTTATAACTTTTAAAATATGGGATAACTAACCTTGAAATCCCATTGAATTTTTTAAACATAATACTAGGTTGCAGATATAAGATTCTCACTAGATCTCAGACACCATTAAATAACTGCGTTCAAAGGATTCCTGGAAGCCATCAAATCAACATCCCCACCTATTACAAAATTTCCTTGATTGATGGTCATCCTACCCCTACTTGACCTCTACTTAAACATGTATAGAGCCCTAGCAGGTTTGGCTCAGTGGATAGAGCATTGGCCCACAGACTAAAGGGTCCTGAGTTCAATTCCGGTCAAGGGCATGTACCTGGATTACAGGCTTAATCCTGGCCCTGGCCAGGGTGTGTGCTGGAGGCAACCAATCAATGGGTCTCTCACATCAATGTTTCTCTCATCTGTCTCTCCCTTCCCTTTCACTCTCTCTAAAAATCAATGGAGAAATATCCTTGGGTGAGGATTAACAAACAACAACAAAAAACATTTACAAAGATGGGAAACTCATTATGTCACAATATAGCTCACAAAACACCTGTGAATTATCAAATTTATTAATTCATTCAATATATCATTATTGAGAACCTACTATATAGCAGGTACTATTTTGGGTATGATGGGGTCACAGTGGTAAACAGACAAATAAGATCTTTACTCTCACAGAATTTATATTCAATTTGTAAAGAAATAAATAACAAGCAACCAAATAAGTACATGACTAGGACAATTCCAGATTGTGAGAGCTGCAATAAAGTAAAAGTAAATTTATTAGGTAAATAATAACAAAAAGTAGGTGGCATAGAAGCTAATGTTAGATTGGCTGGTAAAGGAAGACCTCTCTGAGGAGGTAACATTTAAGTTAAGACCTGAATAATTACAAGGAGCTAACTATGCAAATATTTTGGGGAAGAGTGTTAAATGGAGGAAGAGGGAACAGGAGGTAAAACCCTGAGATAGGACTGTGCCTGGTGCCCACAAGGAACAATAAAGAGGCCAATGTGGCTGGATTGCAGTGAGCAAGGAGGAGAGATAGGCAATAAGGTGAAAGAAATAAAAAGAAGCAAATCATGTAGTGCCTTGTAGGTCATAGTTAATAACTTGTAAAAACAATGAGCTGTTCTGCCTTCTAGAATGATATACACCAATATTATCTCTTTTCTATGTGACAGCTTTTTACATACTTGAAGACATTGCTTATACCCCCCTTCCCCAAGTCCTCTCTTCTGAAAACCAACAATCACCAAATTCTTCAACTATTTCTCCTAGATTGTTTTCAGATTCCTCACTATTTCTATTGTTACCTTCTGATCATGCTCCCATTTGCTAATGCCCTTTCTAAACAGAATAATGTTACATATTAGGTGAAACATAAATGTTACCTTGCCTGACTGGCATTGCTCAGTGCTTGAGCATTGACATATGAACTGGGGGGGCAAGGGGGAATGGAGGGGTGTCACAGTTCAACTCCACGTCAGGTCATGTTCCCTGGTTGCAGGCTCGATCCCCAGTGCGGGGATGCAGGAGACAGTCAATCAATGATTCTCTCTCGTCATTGATGTTTCTATCTCTCTCTCCCTCTCCCTTTCTCTCTGAAATTAATAAAAATATATTTTTTAAATATTACCTAAAAGGACAAATAAATTATATATGAGGCTCAATACAAAGTATAGTAGGATAATTTCTTTCATTGTTCTGGACATTACAGTTCTATTATTAAAACTCAAGTAATTTATTTTGAAAGTAACACTTCATTTCTCAAGGCATCAAGAGCCAGTTTCATATGTATCAAAGATGACATGAAAGCTGATTTTCATTGGTATATGGACTAGCAATCATATATATGAATACTAATCAATTCTGCTTCAAAAGGTGTTATTATTTTATACTAAAAGAACATGGTAGATGGATTGCAAAAAAAATGGTTCAAATTTTTCACCCATCACTGGATCTATACTCTTTGCTATAAGACTTTGTAGTATTTTCCTACTCTGGACGAAGTATTCTTCCCCATCCCTTCATTATGGGCCTGTACATGTAACTTCCTCCTCCCTAGTTAAATGTTAACAAGTGTGACACAAGGAGAGTCTTTGCTCATTTATGTTTGTTTTATTAGACCCCTCCCATCATCACAAAAACACATCCATGCTCGCCTGCTGGAGAAATGCAAAAGAATGTAGACAAGAACCAAGTCATCCAAGCTGAGGCCATCCTAAATAAACCAGCTCCTCAGTGACTCACAGATGATTGCAGATGCATGAATGGGACCAAAGGAGACCAGAAAAACTGCCCTACCAACTCATTGATTAATAGCAATAACATTTGGTTGTTGTTTAAAGGCACTCATTTGTAACATGGTTTGTTGTGCAGCAATAACTTACTGTTATAAAGAGCTTTCAGTCTATGGCATTCAATCATAAACCCCTCCCCCTAAAGCATTGTATGCACATACATATATATTCCAGCAGAAGAGTTTGAACTTTGGTGCATTGGTTGAGGAAGGTTTTAGACTTTTGGTCCAAAATATCATAGATATAATGAGGTTTTGTGTCTCTGCAATATAGGTCATAATTATTTAGCTACCTAAATATCACCACCTCTTTTGAACGCAACTGAAATCTCACTCTGTATAACACAGGGCCTTGAATGGTATGCAAAATGCTAAATCAATCAAAACAAAAAACAAATGTTACATACAAAAAGCCTACACCTGTTTAAAATGTGCTTTTTCTCTATTTTCCCTCAGATCTATATGAAATTATGGACCAACTGCAGAGCAAAAATGATTTCTTGGAAGACCTGGGTTTCCCATTGTGCCTAAGGTAATAGAAAGGATATTACTGCTCTGCTAAATCTTCCTGCAGTGACTTGTTATGAATTGCTATAGTAAAGTAAAAGAAAATCATTATTGGGGTTCAAAAAAAACAAGTTATTTTAAATAAAGTTTACCTTAATCTGCAGTCATGCCACATCAAAAAACTCATTCGCAATTCCCAATAATTGGTCAGGGCTTATTAGATGTTTGTTTATTTGGATTTGCAGAGTTTAATTTATTTTTCTTTGGGTTGGTTATTTATTTTGTCTCATTGGAAAATAAATTTAGGACAAATTAAATTCAATCTTGTTGCCAGTGATGTGTCTGGACTGCAATAACTGACTTTTTAAAACTACATATTACAAGAAAACAAAATAAAAGCTCCATCTTGAAAGTTCTTTCTAGCTATAAAAATGTGAAATGTGTCATGCAAAAATAAGGACATGTGTTCTAAAACTGTAAAAAGTATATACATTTTATTTTCTAGAACCTTGGGATCACACAGAGGGTCATGGATATGATACTGACAAAAGCCCCTGAGAAGGGACTAGATAAATCATTAATTTAAGTAGATACAGAGTGTAAAAAGGGATACCTAGCCCAGCCGGCATGGCTCAGTGGTTGAGCTTAGACCTGGAGGTCACGGTTCAATTCCCAGTCAGGGCACATGCCCAGGTTGCGGGCTCGAGCCCCAGTGTGGGGCATGCAGGGGGAAGCTGATCAATGATTCTGTCTCATCATTGATGTTTCTATTTCTCTCTCCCCCTCCCTTCCTCTCTGAAATAAATAAAAATAAAGTTTTTTAAAAAGGGATACCTAGCCTCATTCTACTGCTCTCCTACCTAAGACTGGTGAATCTTGGGAAAACTTCAGACAAGGGGATAAAGATGAGGACATAATTCTACCTAGAATTCCACCAGCCATGACTTGCCTGTTTCCTTAGGCCATACTCTAGTCTTCTTGCAAGCTCAGTTCTAGGACCCAAGTTATTCATAACCAGGAATGATTTATGCAACCTAATTTACTATTCAAGTAGCCCATTATTAAACCACATTTACTACTAGTCATGTCCTGATCACATGGCTCCATTCTAATAAAGTGAACTTCTAGATCTGTGTGCCTCTAGTTTCCTCATCCCCCCAAAAAATGGGACAGTGTGAGACAATGAAATGAGATCAATAATGCAGGTGCCTGGTACACAGAACTTGATAAAAGTCACCTGCTGTTAATCTAACCCTATTACTAGTTAGTGTGGTGGTAAACTGGCTCCCCTTTAGGGGAAAAAAAGAGCCCTGATTTATGTCATTTGCTCATACTCATCGTGCAAATACTCCTACCATAGCTGGTATCAAACAACTAATATGAAGACACTGAACATAGAGTTAGGGGAAGTAAATGCAGTCAGCTCTCACTAGCCAGTATAAACCAGCTCTACCACACCATTGCATGACCAAGACACTACCTTGTAACCCACTTTAAGAAATTACCCTTATTATTTTACCCTGTATCTTAATCCTGACAATTGTAAAACTTTGACCCTATCTTTCTCTCACTCTGAAGTCTCATTCATGAGCCCCACAAATGACCCCAGCACATGTTATCTATCAGTCCTCTCTGACTGGAAATCTTCCTGCTCATTTGGGTCTTTGCATACCTCCTGCTCCCAGAGTTTCTGTCATCATGTAGCACGTGCCTGTCAGCCCACCCTGTCCTTGAGAAACCTAGATAATTATATTCATAAATGTATCTCCTTGGACTGACACCATTTTCTAGTTATGACTGTGTTTGGGGCTCTATCTGGGCCAAAGATGAGGCCTACTTAAATAGAGGTACAGTTTGGAACCAGGAACCAAAGAGTTTACTCATCCACAGAAGTAAAATCTATTCTTGATCTAGTTAGCATTTTATTTCCACTATATGGATACCAAGCACTACTGCTAGGTACTAGTGGTTGACTAGACTACCATAAACATGCCAGGAGTTTCAGGATGCTATAGGCACAGCCCATTCATAAATAAAAGAGAGGCAACATCCATTTAATGAACAAATAACAACATATAATCACACCCAAACCATGAACTCTGAAGTTGATCTATCATGTAGAGTAAATTATTGCCAATTTACTTACTCTCAAATGGCTATTGGGTACATTACTTGATAGCTGGCAAACCTGAAGGCATATTGACCCAATTATCTGTGTAAGTGAGTAAGTGATGCAATTATGTGTATAATTATGGCACAGCATTAATGCTGATAATGATGGGAAAGATGATCACATAATGACTGAGCCAGACAAGAGAAAAAGGGTAATTTGATTTGGAAAGCAGGAAGCAACTCAGAGCATCAGAAGGCAACTGATAACTCTTAGTATTCACAGGGATCAGGGGCAGAGGAAAGGACTTTCCCAGTGAATTTTATATTTCAGCAAATATAAATTATAGACCTTACATAGATTATAAACTAAGTATTTAGGAGACATTGAAATTCACCCTTAAGACACTACACTAAAAGTGATGAAGCTCACCAAAGTCTGCATAAAATGAAGGCTTCCATAGAAACACAACTAAGTCTCAAACAAAAGACACCCAGCTTCTCCTATTTATACTACAATTTACTGTTTCCACATGGCCAACCTTCTTCATTTATCTGGCTAGTCATCTTAGCCCTGCAACTGGATCACTTGCTTGCTTGTTGATTCTTCCATTTATTTTATTATTTTTAAAGAATCTCTGTTATTTATTTATTTATTTATTTATTTAT
>NW_005364953.1:6519025-6526674 GCF_000412655.1 Myotis brandtii
AGGGTCTGTGTCCTCAAAACACACACAAATCTAGTGCAAGAATAAGACAGATAAATAGCCAATAACAAAAGAATGTAAGGAGTTTCATTTTGTGTTATCATGTGGGGAAAAGGGAGCCAAAAAGAGCAACATTAATGTAGATTCAAGGAGTCAGATATGGTTTTCTGGAGGAAATAAACTCTTAGACAAAGGACAAGTGGGAGAAGTTAAACAAAAATACAGCAGTGAACAAAGCAAAACCACTGCCGCTATGGATCTCCAGTATAGGGAAAGACAAATAAAAATAACATGTATATGCCCAGCTGGTGTGGCTCAGTGGTTGAGTGTCGACCTATGAACCAGGAGGTCATGGTTTGACTCCTGGACAGGGCACATGCTGGGGTTGCCAGTTTGCTCCCCACATAGGGGGTGTGCAGGAGGTTTCTTTCTCATCAATGTTGCTATCTCTCTATCTCTCTTCCTCTCTCTCTAAAATCAATTACAAATAGAATAATAATAATGTGCATATAATAATATACCAGTTCTGGTATGAAGAAAAAGAGCAGGGTGTAGAGATAGCATAAAAGAGGATATTCGGAGAAAGCCTTGCTAAGGTATTTGAGCAGACTTCAATGACACGAGAGAGCAAGACATGTAGATATCTGAGGAAGGAATGTTCTCCCTGAGGCAGAAGCATGTTTAAAGAGTTCAAAAACCAACAGGAAAAAAAAAAGTGTATCTGAAGCTGAATGTACTAGGATAAGAGAGGAGGGAAATTATATCAGAAGATAAGCCAAAAGCCAGCTCGCATAGGACCTTGTAGGGCATGCCAAGGTGTTTATTGTTTTGTATTTTTGTTGAACCTCAGGTATATATAACTGAATTAATCATAATTCTTGGTACATGTTGTACTATCATTGCTTTATGAATCACTCTTTTCATCTATTTACTTTAATGTCCTAATAAACATTCATGAACTCACTGCCCAGGCCTCAAACTGGAATTTTACCTGTATTCCTCCACTATCCCAATCCCCATGACACCCTAGAAGTAACTACTATTCTGAAATCTTGAATTTTATGTTTATCATTCCACACATTTTTTATTAATTTTATCAAGTATATGTGTATTCCTTAATTTTTTGTTTTACTTGATTTTTATTTTACAAAAAGAATATCATAGTCTATGTTTTCTTCTAGATCTTGCTTTTTTCACTCAGTATTATATTACTAAGGTTTATTCATGTTGCTTGTAACTGTAGTTCATTCATTAGCACTGATATATATCTCATTATGTGAACATTGCACAAATAATTTATTCATTTTCTTGTTAATGGAAAATTGGGTAGCTCCCCAAATTTTGCTATTACAAAAATTTCCACCACAAACATTCTAGTGCATGTATCCTTGGGTAAATATGCTAAAATTTTTCTTAGCACATACCTAGTATTGCTGCCAGCTCATTGGATGTGCAAACATGCACCTTTACAAAATAACCCCAAATTGTTCTCTAAAGCAGTTGTATCAAATTATATTCTCAGGAGCAATGTAAAAGAGAGTTCCCATACACATCCTATCTAACAGTTGGTATTTTCTAAATCTTGGCTACCTAAATCTCATCAATCAAATGGATATAAAATGGTATCCCATTGTGGTCTAGATCTGTATTTCCCTGAGTATAAGTGAGGTTGTATATCTGTTAATGTTTATTAGCCATATGTTTCCTTTTCTCTGAAATGCCTACTCCCATCTTTTTTCCCTATATTTTTCTACTGGAATATTTGTTCTCTGAAAAATGTTTTAACTGAAGTATGAGTTAATGGTATGGTCTCTCACCTGGAAGGGTGAAGATCAAAAGGAATTGTGTCTAAGACCTTGTGATAAAGCAGAGAGTTAGCTGAGTTCCCAGCAGATTCTTCCCATGTTGACTAGATCAGGACTAACTGTAGAACTGATATGTAGGGCAACCACAATTTATTTTCCAAACCAGGCTACTTTTTTAAAAAAACGTTATTTTTATACTTTTTTGTTAATCCTCACCTGCGGATATTTTTCTAATGATTTTTAGAGAGAGTGAAAGGGAGGGGGAGAGACACATAGAGAGACACATCAATTGATTGCCTCCCACATGCGCCCCAATCAGGGCCAGGAATTGAGCCTGCAACTGAGGTACATACTCTGGACTGGAATCAACCCATGGCCCTCCGTGGACCAATGCTCTATCCACTGAACCAAACCAGCCAGGGCAAAACCAGGCTACTTTTAAGAGTGAAAGAAGATACCATTAATGCATACATCAGGAAAACAGGCATAAACCAGGGTTGAGCTTGGCAAATAGAGATGTATGGTCACCCAACCTGAATAGTTCTCTTGCTCAAACTTAGACCAAGTGGATATGCTTTTTACAAAATATATTTTTATTGATCTCAGAGAGGAATGGAGAGGCAGAGAGAGATAGAAACATCAATGATGAGAGTTATTGATCTGCTGCTTCCTGCACGCCCCACACTGGGACTGATCCCACAACCCAGGCATGTGTCCTGACCAGAAACAGAACCCTGACCTCCTGTTTCATAGGTCGATGCTGAACCACTGAGCCACGCAGGCTGGGCTATTTTCTTTTTTTTTGTAACTAAAATACCAATGATACCACTTTAAACAATACCTTAATTTCTTATATTGTCACCAAATCACTAGAAATCAAGACTACCAGGAGAAGTAATTTGGTCACTCAACAAAGCCCAAATTAGGTAGATCTAATTGCAACTGTTAAATATAAGGAAATCATTCCAAGATTGATTTTAAAAAAGGCATATGTATAACTTTTCCAGTGTACAGATTTAAACATTAACTCCAACAAACTGTAAGTTCATTCAAGTATGAACATACACATTTAATTATTATTCACTAACTCATTCAGCAGTTACTACATGCTTGAGTGCATAGGTGGTCCATTTCACACTGGATAAAATGATGAGAGGTGAAAAGGCAGTTTCATTTTTAATGTTTTGAGGAAGCTTCATACTGTTTTCCACAGTGGCTGCACCAGTCTGCATTCCCACCAACAGTGCAAAAGGGTTCCCTTTTCTCCACATCCTCATCAGCATTTGTTGAATATTGATGATAGCCATCTGACAGGGGTGAAGTGATATCTCATTGTAATTTTAATTTGCATTTCTCTGATGATCAGTGACATTGAGCATCTTTTCATATGTCTATTGGCCATCTATATGTCCTCTTTGGAGAAGTGTCCATTCAGGTCCTTTGCCCATTTTTAAATTGGATATTCTGTCTTTCTGATATTGAGTTGTATACAGGTGTACCAGTTAATAATGCAGATTTTTTTCAATAGATGGAGTTACACATATATTGATATATGCGATTTAATATGTATGCTGTTTTGTTGTATTGACAGCAAGCTTCAAAACTTCATATGTCAAGTTTTCTGAAGGTGTTAACATCATAGATATTTTTATGCTTAAAAATGTTGAATTCATGTAAAAAAAGAGCATTTGTGGGAAATTTTAATTCATTACTTTATTTTAAAGAAAAGTGCTGCTGAAAGTTATCGTATACTTCGGGAAGCTTATGGTGAACATGCTCCATCTCAAGATACTTGTGAATGCTGGTTTAAACACTTTAAAAGTGATTATTTTGATGTGAAAGACAAAGAACATCTAGATCAACCGAAAAAGTTTGAAGACCAACATTTACAAGCTTTATTGGATGAAGATGCATGTCAAACTCAAAAACAACTTGCAGAAAGATTAAACATTGCTCAGCAAACAATTTCTGATCATTTACAAGCAAAGGGAAAGATTTTAAAGGAAGGAAAATGGGTGCCACATCAACTGAACGAAAGACAAATAGAAAACCGAAAAGTCATCAGTAAAATGTTGCTTCAACAGCACGAAAGTCTTTTTTTGCATCGAATTGTGACTGGCGATGAAAAGTGGATTTATTTTGAGAATCCCAAATGCACAAAATCATGGGTTGATCCAGGTCAACCATCAACATCGACTGCAAGGCCAAATCGCTTTGGAAAGAAGACTGCGTTCGGTGGGATCAGGAAGGTGTGGTGTATTATGAGCTTCTAAAACCAGGTGAAACCATTAATATTGATTGCTACCGATAACAAATGATCAATTTGAACCATGCTCTGATCATGAAACAACCAGAATGTGCCAGAAGACACGTTAAAGTAATTTTGCTTCATGATAACGTATCATCACACATTTCAAAACCAGTTAAAGACACTTTATGTGATCTTGCCTGGGGAGTATTAACCCACCCGCTGTATTCACCAGACCTTGCTCCTTCAGATTACCACTCGTTCTGGTCGATGACACATGCACTTTCTGAGCAGCACTTCAAGACATACGAAGAAGTGGAAAATTGGACCTCTGAATGGTTTGCCTCAAAACAAGAAAAGTTCTATTGGGACAGAATCCACAAATTACCTGAAAGATGGGGGAGATGTGTAGCTACTAGCAATGGACATTACTTTGAATAAAGCACTTTTGATGTTTCTCTTGAAATTATTGTGTTTTCTTTGATTACAAAATCTGCATTATTAAAAGTTATTTATATATTTTAGAAATTAAACCCTTATCAGATATATCATTGGTGAATATGTTCTCCAATACAGTGGGTTCCCGTTTCATTTTGGCTGGTTTATTTGGCTATGCAGAAGCTTTTTATTTTGATGTAGTCCCATTTGTTTATTTTTTCCCCTTGCTCAAGGAGATATATCAGCAAAAATATTGCTACAAGAGATGTTTGATATTTTACTGCCTATTTTTTTCTTCTAGGATTTTTATGGTCTCATGACTTGCATTTAAGTCTTTTATCCATTTTGAGTTTATTCTTGTGTATGGTGTAAGTTGGTGGTCTACATTCAATTTTTTCCATATACCTGTCCAATTTTCCCAACACTATTTATTGAAGAGACTGTCTTTATTCCACTGTATGCTCTTGCCTCCTTTATTGAATATTAGTTGACATATAGGTGTGGGTTGATTTCTGGGCTCTCTGTTCTCTTCCATTGATCTATATGCCTGTACTTATGCCAGTAATAGGCTGTTTTTATTACAGTGGCCTTTTAGTATAGTTTAATATCAGGTATTGTGATACCTCCAACTTTGTTCTTCTTTCTCAAGATTTCTGATGCTATTCAGGGTCTATTTTAACTCCATATATATTTTTGGAATATTTTTTCTAGATCCATGAAATATGTCATTGATATTTTAATAGGAATCATGTCAAATATATAGAGTGCTTTTGGGAAGTATAGACATTTTAATGTTGTTAATTCTTCCAATCCATGAACACAGTATATGCTTCCACTCCCACTTCTGGGAATATATCCTAGGAATCCTGAAATACTAATTTGAAAGAATGTATGTACCCCTATTTCACAGCAGCATTATTTACATTGGCCAAGATCTGGAAATAGCCCAAGTGCCCTTCAGAAAGATGAGTGAATAAAAAAGCTGTGGTACATTTACACAATGGAATACTATGTGGCCATAAAAAATAAGAAAATCTTACCTTTTGCAACAGCATGGATGGACCTGGAGATTATTAAGCTAAGTGGAATAAGCCAGTCAGAGAAAGACAAATGCCATATGTTCTCATTTATAAGTGGAATCTGATGAACAAAATAGAAACAGAGGCATGGATACATGGAACAGTCTGACAGCTGTCGGGGGCAAGTGGGGGAACTGGATGAAAGAAGTGAAGGGATTAGCCAAGGAACATATTTGCATAACCCACAGACACAGACAACAATGTAGTGATGGCCAGAGGGAAGGGGGGTAGGGGATTGGGTGAAGGTGGGCAAAGGTGGGGGGGAATGGGGATGTCTGTAATAGTGTCAGCAATAAAAATAAAGAAAATAAACAAACAAACAAACAAATAAATAAATAAAATGAAGTGAGATCTTGCAGCTCTTGGCAGCTACACGTTTATGAAGTAACTAGAAGCCCAATGCACGAAATTCGTGCAAGGGGCTCAGCCCTCGCAGCCACGACGCTTGCCTTGGCCCTTGCAGCCCCAGCTTCATCGGGAAGGTTGTCCAGAAGGATGTCTGGAAGGACATCCAGAAGGTCGTTCAGCTGTCCAGTCTAATTAGCATATTACACTTTTATTATTATAGAGCCTTTCTTTTTTCTAGTTCCCCTTTTTGCTCATCCTCCTCTTCTTTCTTCTTTCTACTTCCCTTCATCAGACAAGTTTGAACTTGTTTCCTTTTAAATGATATCTAGCATGATTATGGTTAATGACTACTTATCACCTCTGTATTCACAGAATAAATACAAGCCTCTTAGCCTCCAGCATGTCAAAAGCTCATTGTTGGACACTGAGTTGTATTTTCCTGCTGATGAACCCATCAACAACAGATGTAATTTTGTTGATTCTTACTAGTCTTTCCCATTATCAGCAATCATTGATTCTATCCATACATCTTTGATAACTATATTATCTAACACACACTTGTAAGTATTCTGTATGTAGAATGTTTTCCAAAAACTGATTCTACATTTAAAGTAGTCTTTACATATAGGCCTGTAAAACATACTAAGGTGAACTTAAAATTCAAAGAACCACTATTGTATTTAGCATCATTTACTCAACATTAATGCTGATGCTAACCCATTTGATAGCTTACAATTCACTGTTTAGAAATAGAGGCTTTTATAAGAGCGCAGGCTACAGGCCTAAGAAAGAGAATTTAATGGGAAGTATTTTCTGATGTTTTAAAGTTAAAATGCTCTCCCTTCAACACCAGCCTGTCAAGTAGTTAATGATCATAAACAAACCTTGAATGTGCTAGAAAGATTGCTATTTAAAGCAAAATTTCAGTCAATCTTCTGGTAGAGCAATTTTTTTGTAATGGGAATAATCATCTCCTAATTCATGTTTTGAAAAAGTTTTATATATATGGTTTCTGAAGGCTTCATCCTTCCTTCAGTTTATGTCAGTAGGTATTTACTTAGTGCTTAAAGTAATCAATCCTCTCTTTCTTATCTATGTGGGCAGAGGAAACTTGTCCACTTTGAGTCAGGTGCCAATTGTTCAAACAACCCACTATGGCCAAGAGGTGGGATGACATTTTACTAGCATGGAGATTCCAGTGGAAATCATGCAGATGTGCATAGGATAAAGAGAAAACTAGATTCTGGAAAAAGGGGTATTCAAGGCAAAAAAAAAAAATAAAAGATGCCCAATACAGTACAACATACAAAAGAAGCTTAAAGTACAGAACTTGTCTTTAAGAAACTTACAATTTCATTTTTTCATTCCAGAGATTTTAAATTTAAAATATCAGGATAGAAAGAAGCAAGAATCTGGACCCTTTGATTAGGAAACCAAGTTTAGGTTCTTTAGGATGACTACTCAACAAGGTGGCTATTTTATTTTCTCAGGGCTTCAGTTCCTCATCTATTAAACCAAAGAGGGTGGACTAGTTGATTTTTTTTAAGTTTGTCATCTTTCTTACCACCATTTACCCACTTTCTCAAGCCAGAAATCTAAGAGTCACTCTGAATTTTTCCTTTTTACTCACCCTCCAAATCTATCACCCCTGGTTACCAAAACCACTTTCCCCAAGTCTCCCTCATCTCAGTATATGGCGATTCTAATTCCTTCCAGTTGCTCAGACTGCAGACT
>NW_005364953.1:6526744-6529301 GCF_000412655.1 Myotis brandtii
TATATTGATTTCAGGGGGGAAGGAAGAGGGAGAGATAGAAAAATCAATGAGAGAGAATCATTGATCAGTTGCCTCCTGTACACGCCCCATAGGGGATTAAGCCCGCAACCTGGGCATGTGCCCTTGACTGAAATCAAAGCCAGGACCCTTCAGTTCTCAGGCCGACACTATCCCCTGAGCCAAACCAGCTAGGACCATAGGTGACCTTTTAAGGGAGTTTTTGCCTAACCACTCTTCATAAAACAGAAACCCCAAACCCATCCCAGTATCCCCTTTATGTCTTACCCTGTTTTATTATTGTCCATCGCTATTATCTCCATTGGAGATATTACATTTCATGTGTTTGCTTAATGTGTATATCTTCAACCTTCCTAATGCCGCGACCCTTTAATACAGTTCCTCATGTTGTGGTGACCCCCAACCATAAAATTATTTTTGTTGCTACTTCATAACTGTAATTTTGCTACTGTTATGAATCATAATGTAAATATCTGATATGCTATATGTGTTTTCCAATGGTCGTGACCCACAGGTTGAGAACCGCTGCACTAGACTATAGGCTCCATGAAGGTAGGGATTATACTTTGTTCACTGCTCTATCCAAGCACCTATAACAATGCTTGAAACAGAGGAGGCACTCAAATATTTCTTGGATGAATGAATGAATGAATGAATCCAGTTCATCAGTGATTATTGTCAATTCTGTTTTCCAAATATATGCCAAATTGGTTTATTTCTCTCCAATCTACTTTTTCTCTCTAAATTTAAGCTCCTAGCATTCTTACATGGATATATGTAGTAGTCCTCTACCTGGTATTCCCACCTCCATTCTCACCTCCTTACATTTTTCAAAGAGTGGTTTTCTAACAATGCATATCAGATCACATTCTCACCTATGTAAATCTCGCCAATGGTTTTCCATTTCTTTCAGGAACAAATTCAAACCCCTTCAAAGTCCTGTATGATTAAGTTTCTGCCAAATCTTCCAACTTCATTTTATATCACTTTTTTTAATATTTGAAATTTTCCATTTCTAGAAAGAACCATCAGGGGTGGGCAAACTTTTTGGCTCGAGGGTCACAATGGGTTCTTAAACTGGACCGGAGGGCCGGAACAAAAGCATGGATGGAGTGTTTGTGTGAACTAATATAAATTCAAAGTAAACATCATTACATAAAAGGGTTCGTTTTTTTTTTTTTTTAGTTTTATTCATTCCAAACGGGCCGGATCCGGGCCGTAGTTTGCCCACGGCTGGAAGTGCTTCTCATGGGCTGTTTGCTCTGCCAGGTTTCATTTCTTCTGATTCTTCATGTTTCAGCTTGTCACTTCATTAAACAATATCTTCATTTCCTATACAAGCAGGACTCCTTTCATCATTGTCTCCTTTTCAGAAACCTTCCTTTTCTTCTTTTTAGAATGTATTAAAATTTGTAACAATAATTATATTTGTTTGTTTACTTGTTTAATACCTGCTCGCTCAGCTTCTCTAAGCTCTGCGAGGTCCTTGTTTAGACCTTATTAGTATTGTACACCACTGTATGTCTAATGCTTACTAATGTTTATAATACATTGAATGAATAAGCATGAAATGATTTTGTCTGAGCCAATGAAATAAGTCGATGTTATTTGTTAATGTATATATTTAAGTTTCCAGTTTTGAGATTAAGCTCTAGATAATATTTCATAAACTTAATGGAACTATAGCTTTTTTTTCTACTCTGCTGTTTTCAGGAAAATAAAGGCCCTTCTGGGAAATAAAGTGCAGTACTTGGGGGTAAAAAGCAGTTCAAACTCTTAACTCTTCTGCCAGGGTCACTCTTATGGTGGAGAAAAGCATGGGAAAGTTTTCTATGTCTACATAAACAAGTTTATTTAAAAAATGGCTTATAGGCAGGAGACAAAATGGCGGCGGTATAGAAGGACGTGTCCCGTGCCTTGTCCTGGAGCAGATAGGGTGAGCAGCTGAAACGAGTAACATCCAGCCCGAATTGGCAAAGGAGATTCAGCTGGGAGACGGTTTGCAGCCGGGAAAGGCAGAGGACCCTGGAGAAAGGTAAAATCAAGGCTCTGGGAAGGATAATCTGCCAGACCTCTGAGCCCTGAGGATCAGAGGGAATCCACACGGCACCTGCTTGAGCTGTGTCCCTTGGGACAGGCACAGTGGAAAGAAGGTACGCAGAACTGCTGGTCGGCAGGGGATTCTAGATCTGGGTCCACAGTCAGTAAAGGCTGAAGAGTGCCAGCAGGAGAAGAGGGTGTAGAGGTGCAGCCTCTCCGGCCTCTGTGGCTTGTGCCTTTCTTCATTGAGCCTAGTGCATAGGACCTTTCGGATATAGACACTTACCCCTGGCTGAAGTGTGGGGGAAGGTGCAAAATTGTGGAATCTGGGAGAGAGGAGGGTCCAGGAGAAGTGGCAGTGAGTTTGGGGCTGAGTCATGCCTGAGCCTGGAACCTGGGCAGCCATTTTGTCCTGAAGAGATAGCCCCTCCCTCCAGTATCCAGGCAACTAATACAGCCACACCCAGATTCCACCCTGAATGGTACAAAGGATTAAAAA
>NW_005364953.1:6529358-6529826 GCF_000412655.1 Myotis brandtii
CCAAAAGAGAGACTTTCAGTCCCAGCAACCAGAACCTGAGAAACACTACAGTACAGAAGACTGGGATCTTAAGCCAGCCAAAGGAACACTTCACTTTTTCATTTTAATTTTTTAAATTATTTTTATTATTTTGCTATCTCTTTTTTTCTTTTTTTCTTTGTTTTACTGTTTTTGTTTGTTGCTTTATTCTCTATTTCTTTTCACATTATTTTTCCATCACTCTATATTATTTTTATTTGCTATGTTTCTACCAATTTTAAATCAAATTTTTTATAAATTTATTATTATTATTTTTTCTCATTCTCTTTCCTCTTATCCAACCATCCCCTTTCTACTTCCTCTACACTGAACTGAGATCTTCCCCATATTCATCCAATTCTTAACCTTATCTTCTATATATAAGCTCAGCCTCTACAGATTCTGCCCCCACCCTCTTTGCTGGGGGTTTGGTGTTCATATTTTGTTTTG
>NW_005364953.1:6530095-6535723 GCF_000412655.1 Myotis brandtii
GTGAGTCAGTGAGGGACCAAAAGAGGAGTGTGTGGTCATGAGAGATGTGTGTGTGTGTATGTGTGTATGTGAGTGAGGCACAGATAGATCCCACAGGACCTTCAGGGTCAGGCTAAACGGGCTCGCCTAACTAGGCTGCCTCTGCTACCATGTAAGCAGTTCCAAGAGGCTGGATCGTCCCCAGAAGCCTAGTGTTTTTAAGGGGAGAGCTGCTGTAACTGGGAGCCAGGCCTCAACCCCACCAGGATGCCCTCAGATAACACCTGGGAGTCTACAGACACCCCTGCCAGGGTCCTGCTACCTCGGCTGTGGTCCCACGGTCAACGAGTCTCCAGCCACCATGGGTGCAGTCTCCTGTGAGTTCTAAAGCATGCTCCCCTCTGACTGGCCCAGTGCCTTAGCCCAGGGCACTGCAACCATGCAAGCAGCAGATACGTGAGCAGCCCACTCCTGTCCAAGGTGCAGCAGCCCCGTGAGCAGCCTACCCCAGGCCTAAGAGCAGAAGCCTCAAGTGGTCTGCCCCTATCCAAGGAGCAGCAGCTGTGTGAGCGGCCTGCTCACCCATCCGAGGAGCATCAACCACGTGAGCAGCCTGCCCTGTCTGAGGAGCAGCAGCCACACAAGCAGCCTGCCTATGATTGAAGAGTGGCAGCCTCACACAGCCCACTCCCATCTGAGGAGCAGCAGCTGTGCAGCCCACAACCCTAACCCTAACCCTAACCCTAACCCTAACCCTCGTGCAGCCCACACCCTGCTCCTGTCTGAGGAGCAGTAGGTGTGAGAGAAATCTGCCCCCATCCGAGGAGCAGCAGCTGCACGAGCAGCCTGCCCCTATACGAGGACCAGCAGCAGTGTGAGCAGCCCATACCCATACAAGGCAAAGCAGCGCCGCGAGCAACCTGCCCCCATTCAAGGAGCAGTAACCGCCTGAGCAGCCTGCCCCAGTCCAAGGAGCAGCAGCCAGATGAGCAGACTGCCAACGTCCAAGGAGCAGCAGCCCTGCACAGTCCACACTGGTCGGAGGAGCAGCAGACACATGCAGCCTGTACCTGTCCAACGAGCAGCAGCCACATGTGCAACTTGCTCCCTCCCAAGGAGCAGCAGCCATGCAAGCAGCCCATCCCCTGTCCAAGGAGAAGCAGACACGAGAGCAGACCACACCCATACGAGGAGCAGCAGCCGCATGGGCAGCTCACACCCACCCAAGGAGCAGCAGCTGCCCGAGCAGCTCACCCCTGTCCAAGGAGCAGCAGCCACACGAGCAGACCGCCCACATCTGAGGAGCGGCAGCCCTGTTCAGCCCACACTGGTCCAAGGTGCAGCAGCCACACCCAGTCTGCACCTGTCTGATGAGCAGCAGCTGGGTGAGCATCCCGCCCCCATCCAAGGAGCAGCAGCCGTACGTGCAGCTCACTCCCGCCCAAGGAGCAGCAGCCACGCAAGCAGCCCATCCACAATCTGAGGAGCAGCAGCTGTGCAAGCAGCCCACACCTGTACGAGGAGCAGTAGCCCTGTAAGCAACCTGCCCCTGTCCAAAGAGCAGCAGACTCACGAGCAGCCCGCCCCATCTGAGGAACAGCAGCAGCGTGCAGCCAGCCCCGATCCAAGGAGCAGCAGCCACGTAAGCAGTCCGCACCCATCCAAGGAGCAGAAGCCACGTGAACAACCCGCTCCTGTCCAAGGAACAGGAGCCACGCTCAGCCCGCCCCCATCTGAGGAGCAGAAGCCTCGTGATCAGCCCACCCCTGTCCAAGGAACAGCAGCTGTGCCAGCAGATTCCCCTATCAGCCAGAGGAGACACCACTGCTGTGAACAGCACCCACCAGAGCACCAGAGGAGCCACTGCCAACTGAGGAGCAGCCACTACCGCGACCACCAGAGGAGCAACTGCAGCCCGAGGAGCCACTGCAACCCAAGGAGCAGCCCCTGCACAACTCGACATCTAGATCAGTCGGTAAGACCAAAAATGGGTAGACAAAGAAACCCCCAAAGGAAAGAAAAGGAGGAATTGCAAGAAAGGCAGCTAAGTGAAACAGAGGCATGCAATATGTCAGAAAAAGAATTCAGAATAATGGTCCTAGAGTTCATAAACCGGATGGAGGAAAAAAATCAACAACTTATGTAAGAATCAAGAAGAAATGAAGAGTGATATAGCTGCAATGAAAAAAAAACACCATGGAAAGTTTCAACAGTAGACTAGGAGAAGCGGAGGACCGAAATAGCAAATTAGAAGACAGGGAAGCAAAACACACCCAAACTGAACTGCAATTGGAGAAAAAAATTAAAAGACAGGAGTAAAGCCTAAGGGAGCTATGTGACAACATGAAAAGAAGCAACAAATGAATAATAGGGGTGCCAGAACAACAGGAAGAGGAACAAGGCTTAGGAAACTTATTTAAAGAAATAATGTCAGAAAAGTTCCCTGAGGTGGGGAAGAAAAAAGTCACACAAGCACAGAGAGTCCCAAACAAGATAAACCCGAAAAGACCCACACCAAGACACATCATAATTACCATGGCAAATGTTCAGGACAAAGAGAGAATCTTAAAGGCTGCAAGAGAGAGACAGAAAATTACATACAAGGTATCTCCCATTAGATTATCAAATGATTTCTCAACAGAAACACATCAGGCCAGAAAAGAATGGACGGAAATTTACAAAGCGATGCAAAGCAAGGGACTGAATCCAAGAATACTCTATCCAGCAAGGCTAACATTCAAAATTGAAGTGGAAATAAGAAGCCTCGCAGACAAAAAAAGGCTAAGGGAGTTTATCACCACTAAGCCAGCAATGCAAGAAATGCTAAAGGGACTGGTGTAAAAAGAAGAAATAAAAAGCTAAGAAAGAAAACAGGCAAAAAAATAGAAATGGCTACAAACAAGTACCTTTCAATAATAACTTTAAACATAAATGGGCTAAATGCTCCAATAAAAAGACATCGAGTGGCTGAATGGATAAAAAAAAAAAAAAAAAAAAAAAAAAAAAAATAAACCAATATTTTCTATCTCAAAAAACAAGAAAAAATGGTAGTAAATCATCTAACTCTTCAACTCAAAGAATTAGAAAGAGAGCAACAAGAAAACCCCAGAGTGAGCAGAAGGAAGGAGATAATAAAGATTAGAGCAGAAATAAATGACATAGAGACCAAAAAAACAATACAGAAAATCAATGAAACCAAGAGCTGGTTCTTTGAAAGGATAAACAAGATTGACAAACCTCTAGCCAGGCTCACCAAGAAGCAAAGAGAGAGGACCCAAATAAACCAAATCAGAAACGATAGAGGCGAAATAACAACAGACCCCACAGAAATACAAATGATTGTTAAAAAATACTATGGACAGCTCTACTCCAACAAACTAGACAACCTGGAGGAAATGGACAAATTCCTAGAAAAATACAACATTCCAGCACTCAATCAGGAAGAATCTAAAAATCTCAATAGGCCAATAACTATGGAAGAAATTGAAGCAGTCATCAAAAAGCTTCCAGCAAACAAAAGCCCAGGACCAGACGGCTTCACAGGGGAGTTTTACCAAACATTCAAGGAAGAACTAAAACCTATCCTCCTCAGACTACTACAAAAAATTCAAGAGGAAGGAACACTTCCAAGCTCATTCTATGAAGCCAGCATCACCCTAATACCAAAACCAGGTAAAGACAACACAATGAAAGAGAATTACAGGCCAATATCCCTCATGAACATAGATGCCAAAATCCTCAACAAAATCTTAGCAAATCGGATCCAGCAGTACATCAGAAAGATCATACACCATGACCAAGTAGGATTTATTCCAGGGATGCAAGGATGGTACAATATCCGCAAATCAATAAACGTGATACATCACATAAACAAATTGAAAGAAAAAAACCACATGGTCATATCAATTGATGCAGAAAAAGCATTTGACAAAATCCAACACCCATTTTTGATAAAAACTCTCAGCAAGGTGGGAGTAGAAGGATCATACCTCAACTTAATAAAAGCCATATATGACAGGCCCACAGCCAACATCATACTCAATGGACAAAAACTAACACCATTTCCCCTAAGAACAGGAACAAGACAGGGATGCCCACTCTCACCACTCCTGTTCAACATAGTACTGGAAGTATTAGCCATTGCAATTAGGCAAGAAGAAGAAATAAAAGGCATCCAAATTGGAAAAGAGGAAGTAAAACTGTCCTTATTTGCAGATGACATGATATTATACATACAAAACCCTAGAGACTCCATCAAAAAGCTACTAGACTTAATACATGAATTTGGCAATGTAGCAGG
The DNA here is from genome assembly GCF_000412655.1 of Myotis brandtii. Taxonomy (NCBI): domain Eukaryota; kingdom Metazoa; phylum Chordata; class Mammalia; order Chiroptera; family Vespertilionidae; genus Myotis; species Myotis brandtii. The sequence continues at coordinate 6,534,375 of NW_005364953.1, forward strand.
ATACAAAATTAACCCCAAGAAATCTGAGGCATTTCTATACACCAATAGTGAACTTTCAGAAAGAGAGATTATAAAAACAATCCCATTTACCATCGCACCAAAAAAATTAAGCTACCTAGGAATAAACTTAACTAAAGAGGTAAAAGACCTCTACTCAGAAAACTACAGGACGTTGAAAAAAGAGATAGAGGAAGACATAAACAGATGGAAGAACATACCGTGTTCATGGATTGGTAGAATCAACATCATTAAAATGTCCATACTACCCAAAGCAATCTATAAATTCAACGCACTTCCCATTAAAATACCAACGGCATACTTCACAGATCTAGAACGAACTCTCCAAAAATTCATCTGGAATAAAAAAAGACCCCGAATAGCTGCAGCAATCCTGAGAAAGAAGAAAATAGGTGGGATCTCAATACCAGATATCAAGATGTATTACAAAGCCACTGTTCTCAAAACTGCCTGGTACTGGCACAAGAACAGGCATATAGATCAATGGAATAGAATAGAGAACCCAGAAATCGGCCCGAACCAATATGCTCAATTAATATTTGACAAAGGAGGAAAGAACATTCAATGGAGCCAAGATAGTCTCTTCAATAAGTGGTGTTGGGAAAATTGGACAGATATATGCAAGAAAATGAAACTAGACCACCAACTTACACCATACACAAAAATAAACTCAAAATGGATAAAGGACTTAAATGTACGACAGGAAACCATAAAAATTCTAGAAGAATTCAAAGGCAACAAAATCTCAGACATATGCCAAAGCAATTTCTTCACTGATACAGCTCCTAGGGCACTTGAAACTAAAGAGAAAATGAACAAATGGGACTACATCAAAATAAAAAGCTTCTGCACAGCAAAATAAACCATCAACAAAACAACAAGAAAGCCCACTGCATGGGAGAACATATTTTGCCAATGTATCACCGATAAGGGTTTAATCTCCAACATTTATAGGGAACTCATACAACTTAACAAAAGGAAGATAAACAATCCAATCAGAAAATGGGCAAAGGGCCTAAATACACACTTTTCAAAAGAGGACCTTCAGAAAGCTAAGAGACATATGAAAACATGCTAGAAGTCACTAATCATCTGAGAGATGCAAATCAAAACAACAATGAGGTACCATCTCACACCTGTCAGATTGGCTATCATCAACCAATCAACAAATGACAAGTGCTGGAGAGGATGTGGAGAAAAAGGAACACTCGTGCACTGCTGGTGGGAATTCAGACTGGTGCAGCCACTATGGAAGACAGTATGGAGTTTCCTCAAAGAGTTAAATTGGAACTCCCATTTGACCCAGTGATCCCACTTCTAGGAATATATCC
>NW_005364953.1:6536040-6555712 GCF_000412655.1 Myotis brandtii
ATTTATATTCCACTGTATACATATATATGTGTGTGCGCGCACACACACACACACACACACACACACACACACACACACACAGATATTTTGGCAATAGCTTCTCCCAGGAGTACTGTAGTAACTGGCAACATTTAAAGGCAAAAAGTAGGAGGGTGAGGGCATGTGCTGTGGGGTGGGAGCAGCTGGGGAGAGGTCAATGGGGGGGGGGGAAGAGACATATGTAATACTCTTTGTAATACTTTAAGCAATAAAACAAAGTTTAAAAAATGGCTTACAAAATTAATATGCTCATGTGACATATAGATACATATCAATGGATATTTAGAATTATGGGTAGTAAAGAGGTACTTTTGTAATTGTTTGTTGTCTAATTCATACACAAGAAGATTCTTCTCATTGTTTGGGTTTCATTTCTTTATGTAGCATGTCAAATATGCCATTCTTGGCTAATTTAATATTGGCCACCATGAGAAATAAAATAGCAATACTGTTATTATTCATAATGCCATGGCTCTTAACCATTTGCATTGAAATAATGTTGATCTTCTTGCCTCTGCAATTTCTTAATACCATTTCTTTAAGGCTGATAACATAGACCAATGAAACAAAATAAACAGCCCAGAAATAAACCCACACCTAAATGTGAATTAATATATCATAAAGGAGACAAGAACATACAATGGCATAAAGACAGTCTATTCAATAAATGGTCTTGGGAAAATTGGACAGATACATTCATAAAAATGAAACTAGACCACCTTCTTACACCATATACAAGAATATACTAAAAATGGAATAAAGACTTAAATGTAAGACTTGAAACTACTAAACTCCTAGAAGAAAATATAATAAGCAGTAAACTCTCAGACATTTCTCTTAGCAATATTTTTTATGATATATCTCCTCAGGCAAGGGAAACTAGAGAAAAAATAAACAAATGGAACTATATCTAACTACAGGTTTTTGTACAGCAAAGGAAACCATCAACAACAACAAAAAAGACAACCTACTATATGGGTAAAAGATAGTCACCAGTGGTACATCTGATAAGGGGTTAATTTCAAAAATTTATAAAGAACTTATACAACTTAACACCAAAAAAAATTCTAAAACAAGTCAATTAAAAATGGGCAGAGAACCTGAATAGACACTTCTCCAAAGAGGACAGAGACATGGCCAAGAGACATATGAAAAAATACTCAACATCACTAATCACTAGAAAAATGCAAGGTAAAACCGCAGTGAGATATCACCCCACACCTATCAGAATGGCTATCATCAATAAATCTACAAACAACTGGTGTTGATGAGGATGTGGTGAAAAGGAAACCCTCATGCTCTCTTGGTAAAAATGCAAATTGGTGCAGCCACAATGGAAAACAGTATGGAGGGTCCTCAAAAAATTAAAAATAGAACGGCCTAATGACACAGTGATTCCACTTCTGTGTACACTTCTTGAGAACACCAAAACACAAATTTGAAGAGATATGCATGCCTATATTTATTGCAACATCTTTTTACAATAACCAGATATGGAAGCAACTCAAGGGCCCATCAATAGATGAGTGGATAAAAAAGTGGTGGCACATATATACAATAGAATGTTACTTAGTCATAAAAAGAATGAAATCTTATCATTTGTGACAGCATAGATGGGCCTAAAGGGTATTATGCTAAGTGAAACAAGATAGTCAGAGAAAGACAAATACCATATGATTTCACTTATATGTGGAATCTAAAGAAGAAAATAAATGAACAAACAAAACAGAAACAGACACATGGGTACAGAGAACAAACTGATGGTTACCAGAGGGGAGGGTTGTTGGGAAGCTGGGTGACAAAGATGATGGGATTAAGAAGTATGAATTAGTAGTTACTAAATAATCACAGGGATGTAAAGTACAGCTTAGGGAATAAAGTCAATAATATTTTATCTTTTTTAAAAATATATTTTTTATTGATTTCAGAGAGGAAGGAAGAGGGAGAGAGAGATATTTAGAAACATCAATGATGAGAGAGAATCATTTATTGGCTGCCTCCTGAACGCCCCCAACTGGGGCTTGAGCCTGCAACCCAGGCATGTGCCTGAGCGGGAATTGAACCATGACTTCCTGATTTATAGGTCGATGCTCAACCACTGAGTCACATCGGCGGGGCAGTCAATAATATTTTAATAAGTATGATGTGCCAGGTGGGTACTTGAAATATTGGGGGGATCACTTTGGAAGGTATATGATAGTTTACCAATTAGGCTGTAAACCTGAAACTAATATAAGACAATATTGAATGTCAACTGTAATTGAAAAATAAAATTTAAAAACAATGCCTAAAACTATTCTCTCTGCCCTCAGGTAATATAGGCAGAAGGTTGATTCACAATTGGAATTCAAATGGGAGAAAGCTAATGTTTAGGTCAATGGTGCCCTAAAATAATCCTGTGCTCAATGAGAGAGTCATTCCTAATCAATATCACAATACCGATCTGGCAGCTCAAGCTTGCATAATCCTGGGCATGAAATATTTTACCAGCCAGGGGGAGCTATTTGCTTATAAAGCTACCCTCTTAGCATAGGGTCTCATTAACAGGTCTGTGAAATGATTTTATAGGAATGAGTCCTAGAACTTCATGGGGAATCTGGTTGACCAGATGACCAGAATAGTAGAGCAGATAATGCCCTAACATGGAGAAATAAGGACTGAGATTCACACAGGTACCAGCCCTCACTAAGGGAAGCTCATCTGGACAGCACTAAAGGTACCTGAGAAATTTTTGAGAAAGGCACTTCAAAGAGTAGGGCTCCCTAAGGTATGAGCCATAGCAATAGTTCTACTTGTCCAGGTCTAAGGGAGGTACTGTGTTCAACACACACACACACACACACACACACACACACACACACACACACACACACACATTCTGGCTTCATTGTTTCTGTTCTTTGCCTATTTTCCAATGGCAATGGTTTTCTTCAGGAAGGCCAATTTCTTCAGCGAGTTCCTTGACTCATAGCCTGAAGTGAAGCCCAAACATTTTCACTGTCCCAATTAATAAATAACAGCTATCTCCTGACTTTATATATACTATATACTATGCCTAAGAGGTACTAGTTTTTTTTTTTAATTTTTAAAGGTTTTTTATTGATTATTTAATTTATTTGTTTAATATATCTTTTTATTGATCTCAGAGAGGAAGAGAGAGGGAGAGACAGAAACAGCAATGATGAGAATCATTGATCGACTACCTCCTGCATGCCCCCTACTGGGGATCGAGCCCACAACCCGAACATGTGCCCTTGACTGGAATCAAACCCGGGACCTTCAGTCCACAGGCCGATGCTCTATCCACCAAGCCAAACCAGCTAGGGCTTTTATTGATTTTTAGAGAGAGGAAGGGAGAGGGAGAGAGAGGGAAACATTGATAAGAGAGTAACATCGATCATTTGCTTCCTATATGCCCCATACATTGGATCAAGCCCACAAGCCAGGCATGTGCCCTGATTAGGAATTGAACCAGCAACTTTTGGTGCACAGGACGATGCCCAACCAACTAAGCCACACAGGACAGGACAAGATACTAATTTAAGGTTCAATTATAGGTACTTCTTACAGATCTTTTCTATTGCTTTTAGGAAATAGAGCCACATGTTCTAATGAAATGAATGGCAATCACCAGTCTCCTCATTTCTGATTACCATGTCTTCTTTTCAGCTCTTAATAGTTGGACTAGCAAAGCTGCCTCTTTGCTCACAAAGGCAAGGACATGGGGATGGATGGTAAAAGACATCTACTCCAGTTGGAAAAAAAAAAAGCAAAAGAAATAAAAAAGCTTGGGCATCCCAATCAGACTGCTTTCTATCCAAGATCATTGCCTTCATGGTAAACTTTATTTTTATAAAAATGTTAAGATTAGCAGAAAATCAAGCTGTCCCTTTGAGTACATTTTCCCTTCTTGTCTAAAGCCTGTGAATTAAAGCCACTATTTCTGGCAGATTTAAAAATAGGATGTGGGTATTAGAAAAGATGCCATGGCTTTTTCTTCTTGAATAATTTGAAAGGAAGTGCTGAGAAAGGCATCATTTTTAGTATGCTCTTTTAGGGACTTGGAAAGAATTTGACTGCTTTACTGTTTGTGAACATACAGGCCCCAGGGCTCTATATTCTTAAGTTAAAATGAGCTTTGGGACCTGAAGATCCTCCACAGAGGACGCTTTTATTGCTTACAAACTTCCTCTGTGATTAAGATCCAACCTAGACTTCAGTAGTCAGGTAGCATAGACCCCCACATCTGCATATTTGCTGGCCAGTTTTCTCTCTGCTTAGGAGTTCCCAGACAAGTGCTAGAATTGGGTAGTTTTATTCCCTTTAGAAACCAATTGTAAGGTTGACATCTGGAATCTATTATAATGAATACTTTAGTTCTGCTACACAATGGCCCTTTGCAAAGTGGTTTCTCTTTAGGCAAAGGCAGTTGGGGCTTTAGAAAGTATTTTTTTCCTTCTGTACATATTCATTCATACACTATGAAAACAGAAGAAAAGTAGAAATCATGTCTCAATACAAATGAAGGATGGCTAGCAGGGTAGTGGAGGGGAGAGGGGTGGAGTCTGCACTTTCTTATTCAAGCATATGGATGCTGTGAAATGCCTACATTGTTAAAAAAAAAGAAATTTTGATTTCCACATGAATTTCTATGCCTCATATGCGAGTCAAAGATAATAAGAGGCACCTTAGCTTTCCTCAGGAAGGCAAATGTAGCATCAAGTTTGTTTTTTAAAGGAATTTTTAGAGATAAAAGTGCTAACTGCATTTCATTAAAGAAAAGTAGATTTCATTAATCTATGGTTGAATTTTAAAAAGGATAACCAAAAGGGTTTGCTATTTGATTGAATTACAAATTAAAAAGATCAACTCTCTTCTCTCAACCCTTTAATATCTTGTTGTCTTAGCTACTGAGTTACTGTGGGCAAATGTCATCAAAATGAGTCACAGACTGTACTGCCTGTGATACAGCCCCACTCCAAGAGCAAAGGAGCATTTGGTTGCACATGTATATAAGACTCAAGTCTTATTTCTTCTTCCAAATTGATGGTGATCTCAACCCCTTTGTCAGTGTACAGCAGGGTGGGTAGTGAGGTCAGGCCACATCTCAAACCAAGCAATCTGGCTTCTGTCCTCACCTCTCCAATAAAGCAGCTTTGGTAAAGGTTCTCAGTATCCTCCTATTTTCCAATTCAACTGGACCTCTCAGCTGCATTGGGGATTTATTTATCACTCCTTCTGATAGGGGTAGAAATAGAATGTTGAGGAACCAGCTAGAATTATAAGAAATATTAATCATGCTCTGTTAACTGTGATTGTTTTATTCTGATTAAAGAAGGCACATTCTAACTTGGCTGGCAGCTGCACTCAGGGTCTGGGAGCTCACCGGGAAGTTCAGCCCTTCCTCCCCATTTGGAAATGCCTATTATCACAGAAAGATTAACAACTTTGCTGCAGAAACCAGAGTTGCCAGACCTTTGAAGATCCCCAGTCCTTGCACATCACTAAGCCCTTTGAAAATCCCCAGCCCTTTTGCATACCTGCAGACCTTTGCAAATGTCCAGCCTGCTTACCTCTTAACTGCCCATTTAGAAATACCCTTTGGCTATTTCCCTATGTAATCCTTTGTACTTCTACCAATATGAGCAGCGGACTTATGGTGGGGTTCAGAGAAGATTTCTGTGGATGACCTGCTGCTCTCTCATATTGCTGGCAGTATTGGAATAAACGCTCATATTATGATTCAACCCTGTCTCTGCTGAATTGGCTCAAGTAGTGACAGGCAGCATGGACCCAATGATTGTCTAGGTACACTTCCCCCTTGAAACTTTTATCCCTTAGCTCTGATAACACTCCCCCCGCCCCCGTTTTTCCCCTTCATGCTGTAGATTGGTCATTCTGAATTTTCTTACTCTGTTCCTCTTCCTCTGCCTACCCTTTAAGTGTTGTTATCATCAGGACCTTGTTTTCAGTCTTTTTTCATAGTTACACATGGTCGTTTTAGATAATCTCATCTAATACTACTTCATCAATTACATTTTCATCAAAAACCACCTATTTCCATTTGCTTGCTAAATCAAGCTTAAGATAGAGATATAAAAATATATCCACATATAAACTTGACAAAACTTGCTGAAAGAGACTCAGCACCCCACCCCCCACAAAACCCACACCCCTCCTCTGGTAATCCATATTTTAGTTAAAGTTATCCAGATTTCTTACACTTACACACACACAGTCATCTCCAATTCCAGCTTTGACCTTAATTATCTGTTCTTACCACTGCAAATCAAGAAGTAAAAAGACAATCCTCTAAATTCCATTGAACTTTATACCCTCAAACCATCATCATCTCCTTAAAGGGGGAAGAGATTAACCAAAGAACTTGTATGCATTTGTACATAATCCATAGACATAGAGGATAGGGTGGGAAAGGCTTGGGGTGGGGCAAGAGCTGAGTGAAAGGGGACAATGGGGGAAAATGGGGAACATCTATAATACTCTCAACAATAAAGATAAATAAAAAAGAGGATTCTGACCCTTGTTAATACAATAAGAAAGACTTTAGTTAAGACCATTGCAATAGGAGTATTGTAAATAGGGGAGAGAGATTGGACTCAACTCTAAATACAACAAAGACAGCTGGGGCTTTAGAGATAGTAAGCAGAATGATGGGGTTATTGGATAGAAATTACTAAGTGAAGACATTTAGGGTGGGGGGAGGGGTTCTTGCTAAACAGACTTAAGAGGATTCTTGCTGAATGCCCTGGCTGGTGTGGTTCAGTTGGTTGGGCTTCATTCAATGCACTAAAGGGTTGCTGGTTTGATTCCCAGTCAGGGTACATGCCTGGGTTGCTGGCTCAATACCCAGTGGGGGGCATGCAGGAAGCAGCCAATCGATGTGGTGCTCTTACAAGGTTGTTTCTCTCTCTCTAAAAATCAATAAATCATTCTTTAGAAAAAAATAATAAGATTCTTGCTGAAGGCAGACCAGGATGACCAGCTATGAAAGGTGAAAGACTCTCTCTAAACTAACTTAGCAGGATTCTTGCTAAAACTGTACTCACCAAGAATGAACATGAAGGTCTAAGATCAAAGCCTAGTTGAGAATAAGGCTCAGCAGAACCTAACTAAAGTTTGATCAAGGAGAAAGTCTTTGTCACTCTGCTCCAATTTTGTCCTGGCCCTTATTAGCTCTTTCCTTAGTTGTTGCACTAATATCCTGACTACATCCTTCCTCTAGTCTCTAGCCCCTAAGATATCTTCTTCTTTCTCTATCCAGAGTGGTTTTTAATACATACATACATACATATATATAACCAAGTCATTCCCCTTCTCAAGAATCGAACTTCAACAGGTCCCCACTGCCTACATATATAATTCAATCTCCTTTACACAAGAACAACAGTTACAACTTATTGAGCACTTACTATATCTCAGGCCTGTGCTAAGAACTTGATAAACATAATATTTTATGTAACTAAATATTCATTGCAATCCCATGAAGTTGTTATAATTACTCTTCCAATTTGATAAGAAACCCAAGACACAAAGAGATTAAATAACTTGTCCAAAGTCACATAGCTAGTAAGTGGCAGTGCCTAAATCTGAACCTGTTTCATCTGACCCAGAACCAAGTGTTAGATAGTTGCTTCACCATCTCGCCTGACCTGTCTTTCCAACCTCATTTCCATGATGCTCCCCTACATATTCTCAGCACTTAATACACCCTAACATACTTCCCATTTCTTAAGGATACCATATGTCCAGCTTTCATACTTCTGTGTCTTTATATATATACTAGAGGCCTAGCACACAAAATTTGTATGTGGGTACGGTCCCTAGGCCTGGCCTGTGATCAGGGCCATCTTCCCTGGCTGCCCACAGCTGGCCCTGCCCCCTGCTGCGACCTACCCCCAGTTTCCCGTTCACCATTGGGCAATCGGAGCCTGACAGCTGGGGAAAGGGACCAAGAGGTCAGCCATTCTTGCCTGCTCACCCGTCCCACCCCTGCTGCGGGTTGCCCTCTGTGTGTGGGGGCCTTGTTCTAGCACCACCCACATCCCTCACCACCCACCCCCAGTTCCCCATTTGCCATAGAGTGATCGGAGCCTGCCAGCTGGGGCAAGGGACCGAGAGGTGGTCAGTGCACCTCATAGTGACTGGTCGAGCAGTCGTTCTGGTCATTCCGCCGTTAAGGTCTATTTGCATATTACCCTTTTATTATATAGGATAGAGGCCTGGTGCATGGATGGGGGGAGGCCAGCCTGCCCTGATGGGGGCCCCAGATTGGTGTGGGGGTCCCCGCTGGGGGGCAGGGCCGGCCGGGGCGAGGGCCATGGAAGGTTTGCAGGCTGGCCATGCCCCCAATTGGGGTGGGGATCCCCTTCTCGGGGGCGGGGCTGGCCAGGCGAGGGGATGTGATTGTTCTGGTCTCTGGTTGTTCTGGTCATTCTGCTGTTTTGGTCGCTGTGCTTTTATTATATAGGATTCCTTCTGCCTAGAATGTTTTATTTTTATCTCATTGACTTAATGAATCTCTTCTCATCCTCCCAGATCTAACTCAAAAGTCATGACCACTCTGTAGTCCTGCCCAACCATTCCAGTTAAGTCATCCCCTCCTGTGTCAAACCACACTGCCTTGTACATAAAAGAGAATGGAAGCTCAATGAGGACAGAGACTGTCTTCTTCATTCACTTTAATTCTCTGGCATATAGCACAGTGCTTTGCCTAGAAGGGAAAGAGTAGGTTCTTAGTTTGAGTTCCCAGTGGTAGTCCATAAATATGTGTTTGAATTAATTAAAAATACCTTTCTCATAGCAGTTAAAATATTACACTAAAATTATTTTGCATGCCCATCTCTTATACTATACTAAAAACTCCTAGGGTAGAACCACATTTTATTATTGTCATATCCATTGTTTCTAATGCAGTGTTTGATTCATAGCAGGCATATATTAAATGTTTAATAAAAGAATGAATACCTGAAATTCACACAATAGAAAGCCATTTCTTGGAATAAGACTTTGTTTTCCTAAAAATTTCCTTTTGAAATGCAAATATGCCTGAGGAGGAGGATAGAAGCCACTTTGAAAAGACCTTAGTAGAGATTGATTTGCCTGATTGATTGCCAAGACAACAGGTGCCAGCAGGTGGGTACTTAGGACAGAACATCATGCAGTACAACAGGTCCATAACAAGGGACACAGTAGAGGTCCCTGAGCTGTCTAAGTGTTGCCTAAAGGAACTTAATGTCTTGAAGAAGAAAGGCTGGTGTGCTTGTAAATGTCTCTATGTATAAGGTACTTGAAAGTGGAGAGTGAAGCAGATGGTCAAACAAATTGGTTGCTCATTGGATGAGAAAAAGGTTAGTCTGGGAAATTCACAGATGGAAAAATTTTCCTAAGATTTTAGCATTCTGAGCAGACAACTCATACATGGAAACACATAGACAGCATACACTGAAGGGCAGATATCAAGTGGATATCTGAATGGAGAATAAAGTATCTCAATTTTCTGTAGCACTGGCTCTGGATAGGTCTTTGTGCCACTTTGGCTCTGCATATGGTGAGCACTCAGGCCTGGAATTGCTGGCAGGGGCCCCAGACACTGCTTGAACTCAACAAGGCCACTGACACAGTCCCTACTCCCTAGAAAGAGCATATCAAGAAAGCCCACCTTGACATTTACATTCCTTAGTGAGCACCTGGAGTTCGCTAGCTAGAGGAAGGAAATGGATGGAAAAACTAAGGTTTCGGCCTGTTCAAGAATTAGATTTATCTGATTATATAAAGTTGCGTGCAGAGTTAAAATCACTTAATGGGTCTATTTTCAAAGCTTCTCTTCATCGATTTTCAAGAAAAGTACCTTTCTAAGGCTCTTTGTAAGATTTAGCTTATTTATGCCTCAAGCAAGCTGGAGTATATAGTTCCTAAGGAAGAGAAAAAATAACCAAATAATTTACAGAGGCCTAAACAGATAGGCCAGAGAGTAAGGATTCAAGAAGTTGCAAGTTGTTGTATCCAGAAATTTGGGATGTCATTACCTCTAGGCCACAGGGAACCAAATGCTCTGGAAAACAGAATCAGTCCTGCACCTCAGTGAAATCAGCAAGAGTTGAATGCCTTACTGGTTTAATTTGAGGTACAAGAAGCTCTTCCTTACTTTTCTTTCCCTTACTCTAGAGCTTTCAATTCCCATCATTATATTAATTTTTCCCCTTTTGGATAAGGTGCTCAAGTAAAATGGAAAAACCCCTAGGAGCATGAAGACATTAACTTCTTATTAGATTTAACTACCTTAGCACCAATTCATTTATGGGTACCAGGGGGACACCCCTGGAAGAAAAGAGTAGGGAATCAGGTGTTGGAAGAAAAGTAAAGGTTAGAGCAGAGCCTGGCCAGGGTTTGGAACACAGCAGTCCTGGTTAAACAGGAAATGGTGCAAGAGCCCTGAGTATCTTGTGAGAAGAGAGCAGTGAAGCAACCTAGAAGAAACACAGGGAAATAATGAGTACCATGAACAATTCCCTGATGTCACAATTTTCTAAGATTGACTCTGAGGGAAGCATTAAAAGGTGATATTGGCTCCTTCTTCTCACTCCAGTACTTCTGAAAATACTCTTTTATTTATGTTTACAATGGCATTGGGAGGCACTGCCAATCTCCAGAAATAGGAAATCCATCCATCACCAGAAATAGGATTGGGAGGACACTTTGTGCTTCTCCTTGAATAAAACTGAGATGTCACAACTCAAAAAAAGCTGTACTGTTATCAATAGTCAGGAGCCCAGGTAAGCAAATTGACACAGCTCTGAACTCCATCCAGTACATACCTTAGTCTAACCAAGATCTAACGGGAAGTGTAGCTAGCTCTGGTCAATCATGCTCATTTCCTTCCTCTTGGGACAGTAACTGCCTACCCCAAATTAAGTTTCAGTTTGAGCCTTGGACTTGTGTCCTTCATCCTCATTACTTACCGTCATTCTTGCTCACAGAATAAAACCATCAAACCTAGCCTGGCTGGCGTGGCTCAGTGGTTGAGCATCGACCTATGAACCAGGAGGTCATGGTTCAATTCCCAGTCAGGGCACATGCCTGGGTTGCGGGCTCATTCTTCAGTGTGGGGTGTGCAGGAGATAGCCAATCAATGATTCTCTTTCATCATTGATGTTTCTCTCTCTCGCTCTCCCTTACTCTGAAATCAATAAAACTATATTTTAAAAAATAAAACCATCAAACCTAATTTTGCTTACTTTATTGCCAGCTCTCTCCTACTCAGTTCAACCCTTTTTGTGTCATATTCCTCTACGTTCTGAAGCCCCTCTGGTCTTTTCACTCTGCCCTCTGGAGTCTAGTTCTATTGTCAATAGCATTTCTTACATTTTCGTCTGCGTCCCCCCCCCAAGTATTCCCTCTTACCCTGTTATTTACCTGCTGCTTACTGCTTTCTTCATGACCATTCCAAGAGAATGCCCCTCATCTTCTCCCTCTCAGGGCCAAGAGAGAATTCTGCCTTTACCTCACTCATCTCAGCTATTTGCCCTCCACTGTCCCATCACCTTCCTTCAGTTACTACTCCCCCTTTGAAGCTCACACTGTAGTCCAGGTACACCTTCAACTTCTCATCCTTCACAGTGGCATCACTCACCCCAGATTCCACTCTCACATTGTGTTTGTAATTTTCTTCCATACAGGCGCCTGTCCAGGGTGACATTAGTTTATATATGCAGAAGCCATATGACACCTTCACATAGCAATGCCTTAGTTCATTCTACTCTGAAAACATCTATTTTGACTATTTTTTATTAAAGTATATTTTTATTTTGTCTCCTGTATGTGCCCTACTGGGGATCGAGTCTGCAACCCTGGTATGTGCCCTGATGGGGAATTGAACCATGACCATAGGTCAAAGCTCAACCACCGAGCAACACCAGCTGGGCTTGACTATATTCAAACCCCTCTCTCTTTTGACCAAAATTTGTGACAGCCTCAAAATTTGGAATTCAAACTAAGAACCTCCCCCTTCTAGGCACAATCTACTTTGCTCCCTTATTCAAACTAAATCAGTCTTTTTAAAAATATATATTTTATTGATTTTTTACAGAGAGGAAGAGAGAGGGATAGAGAGTTAGAAACATCGATGAGATAGAAACATCGATCAGCTGCCTCCTGCACACTCTCCACTGGGGATGTGCCCACAACCAAGGTACATTCCCTTGACCGGAATTGAACCTGGGACCCTTGAGTCTGCAGGCCGATGCTCTATCCACTGAGCCAAACTGGTTAGGGCCAAACTAAATCAGTCTTTAACCTCATCATGACTTCCACTCTCAACTTCTCTCTATTTTCCCAGTCTGAAAGCGCCCTCCTGCTTTCACTCTCCTCCCTTGCCAACCTGATCCCTTAAACCCTGTAATGCAAACCAAAGAAACACCATAAGACAAATTCATGTTAACTTTCCTCAGCTGCTGGTATTTTTATTTTATTTTTTATTTGCTGCATATCCCATCCCTCCCAGCCTATGTCCCACTCTTCTCAAGCCCTCAGTTTCACCTGTTCTTCAAACTTGAAAAAAAAATAATATTTTTTAAACCTTGTTTGGAGACTGCATTCATCTCAGTTAATTCTCCATTCTTTTTACTGACAAAAATGGGTAGATTTTGTTTTGTACACCTTTTCACCACACACTCCCTTAACTCTTACCACTATACTGAAATTGGTGTAAAGTATGGCATGGTGAATATAGTCAATAATATTGTAATAACCATGAATGATGTCAGATGGGTACTTGACTTATTGGGGTGATCACATCATAAGCTATATAAATGTCTATTCATCATGTTGTACACCTGAAACTAACATAATATTGTATATCCACTATAATTTTAAAAATTTAAGAAAAGAAACCAATGTAAGGGTCCTTGTCTAAATCACAGGATTATTATATGACAGCCTCTCCTTCATAAGCTAGTTGTGAGGATGACATGACAAAAACTATGTACACAGTTTGGCAACAGTACCTGGCTCAACTATTACTTTTAGCATTATCATCCTTATTCTCATTAACAAAGCTTAAGTCCAAAATTTTAGCCTATAGTTAGAGACCCAAACCAGAAACAAAGGCAAGAAGCAGTTGTGGGGTTCCCAGAACACAACATCCTAAGTCAGACTATATTGGATATCCTTTATCCTGTTTTGTTCTCTGCACCCCCACCCCCATTTCTCTCTCCAGGAAGTTATGATCTTGTCCCCATGAATGACTACTTGAGTTTGCCCTCCACCATGGAACTACAGAGTTCAACTGACTTAATAAGGTTCTTCATTACTTGTATACTCCTTTCCTCTTCAGTCTCATCTGCCATCACTCTCATTCTTACATTTTATCCTCTGGGTACACTGAATTGTTCATAGCCTCCACATACTCTCTCATGTCTCTTTGCTTTAGCTCAAGCTGTTCTATCTGCTTAAGAAGTTCTCACTCATTCAACAAATAATTAATCATGTCCACCAGCACTGTTTCAGGTACTGGGGATACAGCAGTGAACACAACAGACAGAATTCACCTAACCTCATGGCACTTATATTTAGCAGGGGGGAGACTGATAATAAGTATGTAAATAAAAACAAATAACACAATTAGAGATTGTGATAAGTGCTATGAAAAATGGAGAAAAAGTACTGAGATAGAGAACAAGATGTTATTTTCTTTTAAAAAAAATATATTTTGATTGATTTCATAGAGGAAGGGAGAGAGAGAGATAGGAACATCAATGAGAGAGAATCATTGATCAGTTGCCTCCTGCATGCCCCCTACTGGGGATTGAGCTCACAACCGAGACATGTGCCCTGACCAGGAATCAAACCATGACCTCCTGGTTCATAGGTTGATGCTCAACCACTGAGCAATGCTGGCTGGGCAACAGGTCTTATTTTCAACAGGGTGGACAGGAAAGGCCTCTCTGAAAGGTGTCATGTAAATTATTATTAGTATTATTATTCTACTCAACCTTCAGGTTTCTCTCTCAGTCTTCACTTCTCCAGGAAGCCTGCTCTCAGTCACCAGATTAAGATAAATACTTCCCTTCTGGACTCTCACAGCACCCAGTGTATGCTACACACAGTGCCTGACATATAACAGGAACCTAGTAGAAACAGGGGTTCTTAGCCAGAGGACTATGGACATTCAGGGGATCCACAGAAAGACTAAATTGCACTCAAAAGTCAGGATATACATGTGCATTCATGTATTTTTCTAGAGCAAGTGTTCATAGGTTTTATCATATTCTGAAACAGTAAATGACCTTATCAAAGTCTAAGACCTCCTGCTGAGTTGATGATCAATGAACCATCAAATTTCACTGCCTCCTTGTGAGCACTGCATTAGCTCTCCTCAGATGAGTTCTATCCCAGAGGTATGTGTGACTTAATGCTGAATTAGTAACCACACTAAATCATTTCTTTAATGTATTTAATGTCCCTTTATTGAGTGATGAAACTATACCAGGCACTATGTTAAGCACAGTGGGAGCTAAAGAGATGAGGTCCAAATATAGAGCATAGGAAAGGCCTTGTAACATTTCCTCACATATATCCATTCCCTTCTATTTGGTCACAAATTCCTGTAAAGATAGAACCCCTTGCTGTGCTTTCCTCTATATCTCCCTTTAGCTCTTAATGTGAACTCATATAGATGGTACACTATAAAAGACTATTCAGTTCTTGGTCATTGTTGTCAATATACAAGACAGTTAGCTGAATTCTATCATAGCTAGTTAACAATGAGTCTGTGTGTACTTTCAGAAATGTGATTATATGTAATCTATGAAAGATAACAGCTCAGAAAATACAAATCCTATTGGATTAATGGTGTGACCCCCTCCTGAAGTAGAATGGTACATGGCATTCATGTTGTGTTCCAGGAAAATAAGTGAGGTTCCTGGGAAGGAACTGAAATAGCCATAAAAATATTTTTAGGGCTAAATATGTTCCCACTAGAGTTCACAACAAAGTAAAAGCGCATAATTCAGAAAACAGCAGGATTATTTAAATGAACATGGTTTTCTAGGGGAGAACTCAACATCCAGAAAAAGGCAGGAAGGGTGAGAGATGGTAAGAGGAAAAGGGGGGAAAGGAAAATGTGTTGTAGGTAACCACTAAATATCAATTTGGTCCTCTGTTAAATTGGAAAATAGTTTCATTATAGTCAGTTGAAACTATCTCTGAAGTAATAATTCTAAACTCCCTCCCACCCTCTACCTAATTCCTATTTAACACTGTTCTGGGTCATATCTGGCCTAGCTTTAAAAAATTAACAAATTGCATTCCTTTAGACATGAGTAGTCTTCCTTAGAATAATAATTGAAACATGTCTCAAAATATTTTCCTTTTTATTTCAGACCCTACTAAAACATTATTTTTATGCTCTCTGTTTTATTAAAAGGCTGGTTGGAGAAATCCAGGAAAAGGGTTATTTAGAGTCACCTTTTATAGAAGAAAGGTTTGCAAAATTAGATTATTTAGGAATAAAATTAATCTGAATTTGTGCAAAGTCTTCCTTTTAGACAAAGATTAAAGAAAACTAATTCTATCAAGTATTACGCACAAATGTAAACTAAATGCTAATAAACTGCTTTAATAAAAAGACTCATTTAAACAAGCTTTAATTAAGAGATATGACTCATTTGCAATTACAATATTATTTGTAGGAAGGTAGGTATAAAAAAGGTTATTCAAGAACTCTTTTTAAAAAAAGAGTTCAATTTCTCTTTTTAAAAGAAAGTTCTGCAGCCTTGCTTTATTGTTTATATGTACATGCAAGGATAAATCAAATCCCAGTTTTGCCAAATGATCATAAATTCTTATTTTTAGAGGTGGGCTTATAAAAATTAACACTATAGCCCAACCACTGTGGCTTGGTGGTTGAGTATTGACCCATGAACTAGGAGGTAAAGGTGTGATTGAAGGTCAGGGCACTGTCAGGGTTGTGGCTCGGTGGGAGGCAGCCAACCAATGATTCTCTCTCATCATTGATGTTTCTGTCTCTTTCTCTCTCTCCCTTCCTCTCTCTGAAATCAATACAAGCTAAATAATTAACTAACTAATGAAAATAAAATTTTTTAAAAATAACACTATGGTGTACACCTGAAAAGGAATATGGAATCTTAAATGTTCAAGGAAGTCATAAGCATCTGTGGAAAACCAAACTTCATATAGATGGCAACATCTCACACCAGGTCCTACAAGTAGCTTTCCAACTGTAAGATCCACATACAGGGGATGGGTGTGGCAAATGTTCCAAACAAACAAATGTATCACTGTATATCCACATAAATTTCTGCAATCCATCTCAAATCTAGAACAAACTATCACATCTCTAGACATTTTAATTCTTTAAACATATAAACCATAGTTACTTGAAAGTCTGTATTTGATAAATCCATTATTGAGGGCACTTGTGGGTCTTTATTATTTGTGGTTTACCTTATTTTTTGATCATGTATTCTTAACTCTTTCTATGACTGATTATTTTTGACTGAACATCCAAGACATCATATGTAAAAAATTATAAAACTAATTTGAAGCTTTAAATGATATTATCTTCATACAGAGATGTTTTATTTTTGCTTTTGGCAGGTACTAATCATCTAAGAGCACTAACAACCCTAGATCATTTTAATCCAATCAGGTATTAAAAGAACTAGATGTTGGGCTTCAGTCTCCATAAGTAGTAGTCTATTTTTGGTTTGCTCTTACACCTAGAATTTTGCCTTTCAGGGTCTCAACCAAAAACTGGTGTCTTTACCAGAAACCTTCCTCTGTGATGGGCTCTGACATTCAATTTTGCACCCCCCACCACTTCAGTTCAACTTAGCCTCTCAGCTGAACTCCTAGAATCAAGAAATATCTATGACACTGAAGAAAGAAACTGAAGAAGGAACAAAGAAGTGGAAGCATATACCGTGTTCATGGATAGGAAGAATGAACAACAATCAAATGTCCATACTACCCAAAGCAATCTATAGATTCAATGCAATTCCTATCAAGATACCAATGGTGTATTTCACAGAACTAGAACAAATATTCCAATAATTTATATGAAATCACAGAAGACCCTGAGCAGTCACAGCAATCTTGAGAAAGAACAAAGTTGGAGGTCTCATGCTACCTGATATTAAATTATACTACAAGGACATAGTAATCAAAACAACATGGTACTGGCATAAAAACAGGGATATAGACCAATGGAAAAGAATAGAGAGCCCATGCATTTACAGTCAATTAATATTTGACAAAGGAGGCAAAAACATACAATGGGGTAAATACAGCCTATTCAATAAATGGTGCTGGGAAAATTGGAAAGATACATATAAAAAATGAAGTTAGACTACTTTCTTACACCATATACAAGAACAAACTCAAAATTATTAAAGATTTAACGTTATACTTAAAACCATAAAAATCCCAGAAGAAAACATAGGCAGTAAAATACTGGATTTCTTATAGCAATATTTTTTCTGATATATTGCTTTGGGCAAAATAAACAAAAGAAAAAATAATCAAATGGGACTACATCAAACTAAAATGTTTTTGCACAGCAAAGGAAACCATAAAAAAATGAAAAGAAAACCCACTGATCGGGATAACATATTCACCAATGATACATCTGATAAGGAATTAATATTCAAATTTTATAAGGAACTTTTATAAAATTCAACACCAAAATCAACAACAATGCAATTTTTAAAATGGGCAAAGAACCTGAATAGACACTTCTCCAAAGAGGACAAAAAAGACCTACAGATGGCCAATAGACATATGAAACGATGCTCATCATCACTAATTATCAGAGAAATGCAAATTAAAACTACAATGAGATATCACCTCACACTAGTCAGAATGGCTATCATCAATATATCAACAAACAAGAAGTGAGGATGTGGAGAAAAGAGAACCCTTGTGCACTGTTGGTGGGAAGGCAGACTGGTACAGCCACTGTGGAAAGTGGTTACCTCAAAAAATTGAAAATGAATGAAAGTATGATATTTATATGTAAAAATTTAAAAATGGAATTGCCTTATGACCCAGCAATTCCACTTCTGGGAATATATATCCAAAGAAACCCAAAACACTTACTCAAAAGAATATATGAATCCCTATGTTCATTGCAGCATTTACAACAGCCAAGATTTGGAAGCAGCCCAAGTGTCCATCAGTAGATGAGTGGATAAAAAAGCTGTGCTAGCCCTAGCTGGTTTGGCTCAGTGGATAGAGTGTAGGCCTGTGGACTAAATGGTCCCTGGCTTGATTCTGGTAAAGTGCACATGCCCGGGTTACGGGCTTAGTCCTCAGTAGGGGGCATGCAGGAGGCAGCCAATCAATGAGTCTCTCACCATTGATGCTTCTATCTCTTTCCCCCTCTCCCTTCTTCTCTGAAATCAATACAAGTATGCTATATATTTACACAATGGAATACTACTTGGCCATAAAAAAGAAGGAAATTTTACCCTTTGTAACAGCATGGATGGACCTGGAGAACATTATGTTCAGTGAAATAAACCAGTCAGCCCTAACTGGTTTGGCTCAGTGGATAGAGCATCAGCCTGCAGACTCAAGGGTCCCGGGTTCGATTCGGTCAAGGGCATGTACCTTGGTTGCAGGCACATCCCCGGTAAGGGGTGTGCAGGAGGCAGCTGATCGATGTTTCTCTCATCGATGTTTCCAACTCTCTATCCCTCTCCCTTCCTCTCTGTAAAAAAATCAATAAAATATATTTTTTTAAAAGAAAGAAAGAAAGAAACCAGTCAAAAACATGTACAATATGATTTCACTCACATGAGGAATCTGATGAACTAAAAAGCAAAATAAAGACTCATAGAGAGCAGATTAACAGCTGTCAGGGTTGTGGGTTGTGGGTTGGGTGGTGGGGAGGAGGGATTGAACATAAAAGAAAAAAATAGAAAAAAAAACTCATAGACACAGACAACACTGTGTTAATTGCTGAGGGAAGGGCCTTGGTGGGGGGGAGGGGCGGGGTGGAGGAGGATATAGTGGGGTTAAATGGTGATAGAAGGAGACTTGACTTAGGGTGGTAAACACACCATACAATATACAGATGATGTATTGTAGAATTGTATACCTGAAACCTGTATGTTTTATTAACCATGTCACCCCAGTAAATTCAATAAAAAATAAAAATAAACAAAAAAATAGAAAGATGTTGAGAGGAAATGTGGCATGGAATGTTGGGTTCACCTCTCTGGGCTTCTCTCCTCTCTTCGTCTTGATCTATTAATTCTTCCCTGCCAGTTTGTTCTCTAGTGTCTTAAAATTGATTTATTTATATTTTGAACAGCTTTTTTGTTGTTCTCAGTTAAAGGGTTGATCCAAACAAGAAGGACTGACTTATTCATTATGCACAGTAGACACTGTGCCTAAGGCCCACAGTAGTTTTAGGGGCCCACAAAAATATTTTAATTTAATTTTTTTATTTTATTTTTTTATTGCTAAAAGTATTACAAAGGGTATTACATATGTGTCCTTCCCCCCCCCCGCCCTTGACAATCCCCTGCCCTCCCTTACCCCCCAGTGTCTTATGTCCATTAGTTATGCTTATATGCATGCATACAAGTCC
>NW_005364953.1:6556429-6582226 GCF_000412655.1 Myotis brandtii
TCCTCAAATAATTTGCAGTTGTTATGGTGAGATGACATGAGCAAATGCAATGATAATTAAAATGCTAAATAATATAAATGTCAGCCAAATATTGCAGGTAATATCTAGAGAAAGGAACCTTTACTGGGCCAGCATGCTTAGGGGAGTGTTTATGGTAAAGGTGAGAAATCTGGGCCTTAAAGGACTCCAAGAGATTTGATTAGAGAGAATGACAGGAATGGTGAAACTTCATAAAGTGAAAACAATGCTTTATTTACTCTAATATCTCTGATGCCTAAGTAGTATATCAGGCACATAATAAATGCTAGATATATGCTTTTTTAAAAAATATATTTTATTGATTTTTTACAGAGAGGAAGGGAGAGTGATAGAGAGTTAGAAACATCAATGAGCGAGAAACATCAACCAGTTGCCTCCTGCACACCCCCCACTGGGGATGTGTCCGCAGCCAAGGTACATACCCTTGACCGGAATCGAACCTGGGACCCTTCAGTCCGCAGGCCAACGCTCTATCCACTGAGCCAAACCAGTTAGGGCTAAAATGTAATTTTAATATGCCCATCGTTATACCTATGTAGTCATAAAATACAATATTTAATACACTTTATAGAGCAGTGGTTCTCAACCTTCCTAATGCCGTGACCCTTTATACAGTTCCTCATGTTGTGGTGACCCCCAATTTCATTGTTACAAATTGAACATAATTAAAGCATAGTGATTAATCACAAAAACAATATGTAATTATGTATTTGTTTTCCGATGGTCTTAGGTGACCCCTGTGAAAGGGTCGTTTGACCCCCAAAGGGGTCTCGACCCACAGGTTGAGAACCACTGTTATAGAGGAACAAATTCATGAAGGGAAAAGTGCCTAGAGCTCACAAAAGTCATAAGGTGGCCCTAAAAACAAGCAGTCTGTCGTTACTGAAAGCAACATTTCCCTGGGGGCACTTTATTTTTTTGTTTGTTTATTTATTAATTTATTTTGGAGGTACTTTAAAGGCATTAAGACTACTGTAATCATGTCCAAACAACATTTTATACTTTGCAAAGCACTTTCTTACCCACCATCTTGTTTGAGACTTCTAAGAATCTGGTGAGATAGGTAGGGCAGGTATTAGTTTACTATTTTGACACGTGAGGGAAGTGAGACCCAGAGAATTTAAGTGACTTGCCCAAGGTGCCACAACAAGTCAGTAATAGACTCAGGATTAGATCCTACATCTGAATCTGAACAGTGTTCCAGAAATGCATTGTGCAATATAATCATAGAACCCAATATCACATGATAACCTGTTTTCAAAAAAGCTGAGAAAACACTTGCTTACATCAATGAGCATCTAGGAGCCATAAAATCTGAGTTCTAACCCTGGCTCAGCACTAACTTATTGTGTGACCTTGAAAAAGTCAGTCTTGATCCTGGCCCTCCTCTCTAAAATGAAGTACTTGGAGAGCTCAATCTGAAATCCCCCACCAGCTCCATTTATTTATTTTTAATTGTGTAATGTATCTTTTTTTATTATTGAGTTATAAGGGTCCTTTATACATTCAGTGAACCTAACAAGCCAAAACACTCATCCTGAAATTTTTAAGGAATACTTGGAATAAAAAGAACAATTGTAATTCTCTTCATTAACATAAATAGCCTGCCACATAATAGCCAAGAGTACTCAGTCTTCCTTGAAGTAACAAACTAAAGCATATAGAGGAAAAGAGCCCCAGTAATGAAACAAGACCATGTCAGATAAATGCCATTTCTCCTATTATCTGCAGGGTTTCAGAGACAAATCAATAAGTGTGGAGCCAGGTCTCTGTCCACATTGCCACTGCCTTTATTAATATTGCTTTTTTTTTCTATTCCATTAATATCGCAAATACTAGCAAACAATTTATGTTTAAACCTTCCCCACTCCTTTGTAGTAAGGCATGGCAGTTTAAAAGCAGAAAGAGTTATATTTGTCTGCGTCCCATATACTTGAATTCTAGAATAATCCTCCACATCAAAGCCATTTCCAAGCTAGATCACTGAGTTACTTACATCACATTTTGATCTAAGGAGAACACAGAGCATACAAGTGGCAAGAACATTCAGGGGACTGGGCTTTAATTGCTGCTACTTAAGGAAATAGTTACATTCAATTCTCCTGGGGCCTGTGTATTATCTACGGTATGTCTAGGATGTAGGGAACTAACACTCCTTTGAGAGTGAGGACACCAGGGCTTAGGGGTGGGCAAACTTTTTGACTCGAGGGCCACAATGGGTTCTTAAACTGGACCGGAGGTCTGGAACAAAAGCATGGATGGAGTGTTTGTGTGAACTAGTATAAATTCAAAGTAAACATCATTACATAAAAGGGTACGGTCTTTTTTTTTTTTTTTTTTGTTTTTTTTTTTTTTTTTTTTTTTTTTTTTTTTTTTCACCAGTTCATATTTAAGCCTACCTTACCACAGACATTCATTACATAAATCTGGTAAACCCCTTCCCTCTCTGGGCCTTCGTCTCCTGCTTGTACAAAGAGGAAGTTAGATTAATGATTTCTAAGAGTCCTTTTAGTTCTAAACATTTATGATTCTATTCTCAATCAGTTTTGTAATGTATGGGCTCCTACAGTCTTTCCCTGTGTCAAGATCCCTGGGGGAACTGGGGTGAGAGTGGAGGAAGGAAAGAGAAACATCAAGATGTAGGGCTTCACTTTAAACAACATGCAAGCCACATGTTTTCCATTAACACCATCAAAGCCTTGCTTTGTGACAGGCAGAATGCTACTGGAGGACCTAACGGCCCCTTTTCCAAGAACACGTTTTCTTTCCATGCTTATGGCCTTTTTTCCTCTGTAAGACTCATACAGTATGAGTTGCCCACTGCCTTGGCAGGAAACGGCTCCCATTTTCCAAAATGGAGATGCCCAAGGTCATAAACATAAGAATTAAGTAGCACCTGCAACTAATAATGTGGCTGCAATGCTGAGGCACACTGCTATGAAGTACAGGGGTAGAGGGGGGGAGCAGGGAAGGAAAAGCTAGAAGGATGAGGGGGAGAGAGAGGAGGGCAGAGAGCAGAAGGAAAAGGGAAATAGCATAAAGAAATGTGAAAACAAACAACTGGTTTTCTATTAATAAAATAAGGGATATATTAAATGCCATTTTCTGAACCAGAAAATTTATTGTGAGACATATTAAAAGTGTTTAAGCCCAGCCAGCGCAGCTCAGTGGTTGAATGTCCACCCACGAACCAGGTCATGGTTCAATTCCTGGCCAGGGCACATGCCTAGGTTGTGGGCTCAATCCCTAGTAGGGGGCATGCAACCGATCAATGATTCTCTCTCATCATTGATGTTTCTATTTCTCTCTCCCTCTCCCTTCCTCTCCGAAGTCAATAAAAATATATACATATTTTTTAAAGCGTCTACAACTTAGACAGGAAAATAACTCACTAATTTCTGGCACACAGCACTAAACCATGTTTATCCTCATTCAGGTTTTCAGCTGACTGCTACTGTCACTTTAGGCACTGACTATTCTGAGGATTGGTGGCAGGCCTCTCATGCTTCATGCAACTTGTACATGTATTGCAAAATTACTCAACAGATAATATATATCTTAAATATGGTAAGGGGTTGCTTTCATTTTCTTTCAAGGTATCTTTCTGCTTAAATGACATGGAGCCAATAATATATAGGTTCACATGTGGAACGCTGAGTTAATTGGCTCCACACTTCCAAATTTCCCAGTGCTGTGTCAATACCCCTTATATCCTGATGCCTTGGGCAGCTATTCTGGCCCTCAAACCAATTCTGCTTCCAGAGAATTTCAAGCACAATACGTCCACCGCATGATACTTTTCCAAATGGGCAGTATGGTCTAGTTAAAAGAGCATGTGCTTTGGACAGAAATAGACTTGAATTTGAATCCAGGCTCTGCAACACTTTATCTGTGTAGCATTGGACAAAACAGGGGTGATGGTTCATACCACACAAGATTCTTACAACCATTCAATGAAATAATGAATGTGAAGTCCCTAGTACAGAGTAGGTGTTCAAGCAATGCTAGTTGTATGATAACTGTTACAACACTAATGATAATGATAACTGAGTTGATGGTATTATAATTCTTATTGCTATCCTACCACCAGCCTAGTTCAATTTGTTCCTATACCGACAGTGAGGTCAGCCCCAAAACCTCTGCCTTACCAAGTGGGTATTGCTGGTTCCCAGATACCCTCCTGTCCTGCCTGTCCTATCCTACTATCCACTATGTGTTTGAAGCTCTTGTTCTGACAAATTAGCAAGCTATACGGCAGAACTCACCAGCAGGAACAAGAGGCTAATGGCCCTAGCAGCTGCAGCACCTAACCCCAGGGAGAAAAGAAAAATGAGGGCGCCAAATATATAAATGGCCCCTGTCTGGACAACTCATGAGAATTATCAATTAAGAACTGAGAATGCTTTGTGTGCTCATGTCTTCTTGGTGATGGGAATGATGGTTGCAATGTAGCATATCACCCTTAATCACTTCAGCCCATCAATTACCTACAAGGGAGGGAGGGAACATGGCCCACTGCCAGGGAAGGTCTGTAATTGATGGTCACTTGGTCACCTGAACAGCATGGATCAGGCCTTACATTAAGCATGAACAATTAAAAAGATAGTTCCAGTGAAAGCGGGCAGGTGGTACACCAAGTTGGACTCTCTCACACATTTCAGAACTTGACCCTAGCCCTACAATATGGTAAGGCATTATTTGATATACTCATGGGCAAAGCCACATTCACTTTGGAGGGGTTGGTTAGCCATTTTTAGGCCTTAGGTTTAAAGGCTCATGTCCTTTAGAAGACCTTGGTCCCTAACTCTAAGTTGGATTAATAAAGAATATAAAAGGCCTCCTATATTAAGTTAGAACATTTTTTTGCTGTTAAATGAGTTTGTGGCCACATTAAAACACACACACACACACACACACACACACACACACACAAAACGTGGTTTACAGACTTCAGATTTTGGAATTGTGGAAATGTATTAAATAAATAAATGAGTGGAAAAAGAACATCTTTAGCCTCAGCACCCCTGTCAGAGAGTAGGGATATGTTATTAACAATCCTCCTGTAACTCCCTGAGCAACTTTGCCTTCTACATCTCACGTCAAAATTGAACAATTACATTATGATTACCTTATGATAGGGGACATGCTCTATACAATATAACTTCCAAGGAAGCCAGTTTTTCTCCCTCATCCCATTCATTTGGCTTCAAATAGTACATAGGCAAAAGAGTGGGTACACTTGTTGAGTAGGTAACTCTGTCATTCACAGGGAAAATGCCTTCACCTCTCTTAGTGGAAATCTCTTATTCTGTAAAACTCAGGGTAAATTTAGGGAGTAAATAGCTAATATTTACTGAATACCTTCCAGGGTATAGTTATTGTCTATAATTTACAGATTAACAAACTGAGATTCAAAGGGTTTGGTTACTCCAGCCTTTTCCCCCTTAGTCAGGAGAGAGATAATTGAGAGAATGGAAGGGAAAATACAGAAATGAGTCAAAGTGCTAACTATACACATGCAAAATAGTATGAAGATGATAATATTGTAACAAATCACAAACCTGATGCTTCCGCCCACGTCTCTCTGTTAGCTTTTTGTGCTACAATAATTATAGCAAGGACAGAGTGTGAAATTAAGAACTGAAAGTGAGCCCAGCCAGTGTGGCTAAGTCGACCTATGAACCAGGAGGTCATGGTTCGATTCCTGGCCAGAGCATATGCCTAGGTTATGGGCTTGATTAATGATTCTCTCTCATCATGGAGGTTTCTATCCCTCTCTCCCTTTCCCCTTCTCTCTGAAATTAATAAACTTTTTTTTAAAGAACTGAAAAGAAAAATCAGTGAGATGGAAACACCCAAGTTTCTGGGAAAAGTAAGGGCCATTTAATGGCAGGGATTAAGGTCCTATATTTTAGTACTAGTTGAAAATGCAAATGATGCCATCATCAACTACTCTTTAGCAATATTTCTTAGTATTCAAAGTGCAATTGTGTGGTTTGGAAACAATTTAAACTGAACAAAAACTAATGCTGCTTTGACTGATTCTGTATTGGAGTTTTCCCTTCCCCTCCTCCCAAACACAGTCTCTTCTATGAATACACAGTGAGTCAATCTATATCTTGATGGTTGAATAAGCTCTTTGATTTTTGAATTATTTTGAGATTAACTGAATTTGAAATGTGGGCTGCCTGCAATGTCTTGCTGGCACAAAAAGATGAGCTTTGTTATTGACAGAGAAGACTTGCAAACGACATTTTTATTATTATTCTCCTGCATTGAACTTATGTTAGTTTCAGCCTGGCTCCGCTGCCTAGATGAGGGCTGCGAGGCCAGGTTCAAAAGTGCAATTTACAATCTTCTCTCTCAATTCCCATGAACTGCTATGTGGCACAGGGTGACTTCTGCCTGGGAGAAAAGACACATATTTCTTGCTGCAATCAAGGAACATTGCCCATTATTAGGGTTTTTGAGAACCTGCATAATGTCCCAAATGAATATAAGCTGTCATCCAAGAATCATATTATGGGTAAGTTGAATCAGAATGTCACTGAAGCTGTTCAAGGGTTTGTCTGTGAGCCCTACAATCCTGTCCTTGGTTCCAAAGGAAACCTAGCAATTTCATATCAGCCTTAGGGCCTCAATCTGTGGTGTCCCAGGTAATCAAGCATCCTCTTTATTCCTATAGTAACCCACTCTTTCTCCTCTTTTCTCTCTCTCTCTCTCTCTCTCTCTCTCTCTCTCTCTCGTTTTCTTAACCCAAGGCTGTGTTATCTACATGAAATGAGTACCTTCTCCATCCATACTACCACCTCTGTCAGCCTACTATGCCTTCTCCCTTGACATGAAAGCACTCATGAGGTAGGCACAAAGATTAGCTGTTCTGTTCAGCCACCTATTAGGAATTCTGCTTTAATGCATAGATAATAATGATTTTAAATGAACCCATGGTTATCTGCACAGGCGAGTACTTCTAAAATATTCTTCCTTTTAGCATTTCTGTCTAGGGGATACAGTAGTGCTAAAAAAAAATAAGTTAGACAACAGGCCTCAAAAAGGCCTCTCGGGAAACAGTCAGGCAGGCAGGCCTTGAGCATGATGGCAAGCGAGAGGGTGGCCCAATTACAAACATAGGAATCGCAAGACCTACTGAAACCCCAGCCCTTCCAGATCTCTCCCTCTGTCTCAAATTCAGGGTCAGGAAAAGTAATGATGCCCCTGGGCAACTGACAAACAGCAACCTTCTGGCATTCCCACAGGACCTCTGTGCCATCACTCCTGCCCAGTCAATCTGCAAACCACTGCGAACTCTTTCCTCCTTACTATTTTCTGCATCGGCCAAAACGAGCTCCAAACTGAAATCAGTGGGAGGAAACAATTCTTCTCTACCAGTTATGCCCTGCTTTTACCTCACACAGCAGCAATAACTTGTGCTCCAGGGGTCATACATAAACTCTACAGATATGACTATCATCTATTTT
The DNA here is from genome assembly GCF_000412655.1 of Myotis brandtii. Classification (NCBI taxonomy): domain Eukaryota; kingdom Metazoa; phylum Chordata; class Mammalia; order Chiroptera; family Vespertilionidae; genus Myotis; species Myotis brandtii. Next base: position 6,563,947 of record NW_005364953.1, read on the forward strand.
TTGCTATTATCCCTACCATTAGTACAACTGTAAGCAGCTTGAGGCAAGAGCCTCATTGTTGGATCCCCTGGTGATGCCTATCACACAGTAGATATCACACAGTAGATGCCCAATAAATATGTATTGGATTGAGTTGTACCAGTCAGTAACATTATCAGTATTAAATTATTCTGTTCCCCACTTTATTCACAAAGACATCTGCAGCCCTCTCCTTCTACTTGTTCTTTGCTTCATTGCTAAGACAAAGGATGAAAGTGTCACTTTAAATCCAGTGGCCTTCCTTTTATTGAAAGGTAATCATCCACCAGATTTTTCTCTCCCACTGATACCATATGAGAAAACAATTAACAATTATTTTTTTCTGATGTCAGTAAGTGACCTCAATAATAATCTTATCAGGCTTATCTCTTTTGGGAGTTTATTCAGAAATCAATTCAGGTTGCATTATAAATTAAAAAGAAGAGAAGCCCTAGCTGGTTTGCTCAGTGGATAGAGTGTCAACCTGAGGACCGAAGGGTTCCAGGTTCAATTCCAGTCAAGGGCACATGCCCGGGTTGTGGGCTCGATCCCCAGTAGGGAGCATGCAGGAGGCAGCTGATCAGTGATTCTCTCTCATCATTGATGTCTCTCTCTCTCTCCCCCCTCTCCCTCTCCCTCTCCCGCTCCCTCTCCCTCTCCCTCTCCCTCTCTGAAATAAATAAAAATATATTTTAAAAAAAGAAGAGAAAAGCAATTCCTAGCTTTCTCTTCTAATGTGAACACATCAGTTAGGAATATCCTGATTAAAATTTCAGAATTGCATCATAAATGATCTATTCATTTTTTTCTTTTTCAGCTGTATACTTAATTTGTTAATCTTCTGAAAGTATTTGTTTCAATAACTGTTTCTATATTTACTGTTTGTTCACCCACTCATACTCTCACAAGTTCTTTTTACCCAGAATAGTAATATAGCCCATTCATTATATCCATTTCTGTGATGCGCTTGCCACCCAATAATGGGCACATCTTCTAAATCCAAACTCACTTCTTAGATTAGGCAGTCTATTAAACACTTCCATTGGAAATCCCATTTCTTTTATCTTTCTTTCAACCTAAGCCAATAATTATGGCTACTCTGATGACCTGCATAACTTATCTCTAACCCTGCTACTTTCTTGTACACATGCAAACTCAGAACATAAAAAGCCCAATGGCTTTTGTCAGTGCACTAAATTTAACAAATATTCATCCAGATTTCTTCTAGTTATTCATCTGAATGTCTGTGACCTCTATGATTCTTCCCACAGCAAATCTTCTATTTCAAGTTTAAAATTAGTCCAGAGTCTACAATTACATGAACTCTGCATTATTGAAATCATCTAATTAGCTGGTAATGATCCTGTTTATACAGTTTTTATAACCTCCATTTCTGCTCAGGTCCCTTTTTCCTCAACCTCTTAGCTGCTGACACATAACACATTTCACTTCCCCAAGTCATATCAGAGGAAGTATATTTTTGATTGCTTTGTATATTCTTTCCATTCTTTGATCAACATAAAAAAGAATTAAATCATCCCTTCTTGAAGCTAGTTCATTTGTTAAGAACATTTATTCATTTGATATTTGTTAAGCAACAAGTATTCCATACAATAACTTGGTTAGAGACTTCCCAGTCAGTGTTACATGAGAATCTTGAATCAAATAGCTTAGCTATTGAATGATTTGACCCTAAAGGTATTATGATTAGACTTATGTTTGAACAACATCACATTGGATGCTGTAATGATAATAGACCATACAGAAGGATGGAAACAGAGAAACCAATTAATAGGCTCTTTCAATAATCCAGGTGATTGTGCTTTGGACAAAAATGGCAGCAATAGAGGTGGTGAGAAGTGGTCAGAATCTGGATATATTTTAAATATAAGGACAAGATTTCAAATAAAATTACTGAAATGGGAAAGAGGTTGGAGCAGAAGTTGGATTTTCAATATTTTAAATTTGAGATGCTTTTTAGAAATTGAAGTGAAAATTCATATTAGGCAGTTTTCTATTTGACTCTGGGCTTTTGGGAAGAGTCTGAGCTAAAGATATAAATTTATGGTTATTCTGCATATAGATGGTAGTTAAAGCCATGAGACTGGATGAGATCATCAAGGGAGTAAGGACAGATGGAGTAAAGTTCCAAGAAATGAGGTCTAGAATACTCCAGCAATTAGAAGTAATAGGATAAATGTGTACTTGGAAGTCAGGTGAATAAATTTTTAACATGATACAAGGAATCATCAACTGTGACAAATACTGCTAATATAAATACCACATGATCTCACTCATTTGTGGAATATAATGAACAACATAAACTGATGAACAAGGACTGATCCAGAGACCGAGAGGCATTGATTGGAATGTTGGGCCTTGGAGGGAAGTTAGGGGAGGGTGGGGGTAAGGGGGAGAGATCAACCAAAGGACTTGTATGGGCATGAGCGGGGGGGGTAGGGGATAACGTGGGGATAAAGACACAGATGTAATATCTTAATCAATAAAAAATATATTTTAAAAAGGCAAATAAGATGAAAACTGAGAATTAACAAATGGGTTTGGCAATTTATTGATGTTCAGTGACTATGATGAATCACTTCAGGGGAGAGGTGATTATAAAAGCCTAATTAGAGTGGGTTCAGGAGAGAAGCTGTCCGGAATCTATCTCCTGTCCAGACCCTTCTTTTACCAGCCCTTTGATACAGCCAGGGAGCAGTCATGTGACAAATTGAGCTAATCCAATGTTCTATCATGAGTTTCCATTTTTTTCTCATAAAAGAAGCAAGGGGATATAAATTAACATGTGTGGTGGAAGTAGTGGCAGCATCAGTAATGTCCTAATCAGCTGATTCCTGCTATGAAACAGTGTCTCTACATTCCCTGGAGCTTCTTCAGATTTTGCTTTTTATAAGCTCGGTTTCTCAGCCTCCCTTCAATTGTAGGAGTCCCTGATGCCCTTCACAAATAAATCCTTTAGCCTGAGTGTGTTTGTGTGACTTGTAGCCCAGAACCCCAATTTACATAGTAGTACAACCTTGTCAGGAAGCCAGGCCATTTGCTGTAGTGGTGAGGATTGGCAGAGTAACTCAGATTTTAGATAAATAGGCCTGGCCTTCCATCCTCAAGAGTCCAAGGTTTGGGAAGTTGTTTTTATTTTTCTTGAAGTTTTTGCTGAAACAGCAGCAGAATTGGTTTAGAACTAAGTGCATTATGCACCATTTAATTTGATGAACATGGATTAAATCATGTAACTGAGAACTCAAGTGAATAGAAGAAATAAAACTAGTAAGGTGTAGACTGAGATGGAACAATTGGGGAAGATCACATGGGAACCCAAATGTATGGCAAAACTGGACTTCTTGAATTACTACTCCTTTGCCCCAACATGTTCTTTTTCCAGATGACATTTTAAATACTCTTATTGAAGTTTGATGTAGAGTCAATCCTTAAAAAAGGGAAGAAATAAAAAGGTAAGAAAACTTCCGTCCACTAAGGAGCAACCAGAAATGAAGATAAAGTAGCTCTGAAACAGCAATGTCAGTCAGTGGGGAAGGATAATCAATTGACATAGGACTTTTCAAGGTCACATTAAATAATCATTGTAGATTAAACCTATGGTTTAAACTATCTGTTTTATATTCATTTCCTGGGACTATATATCTCCATATTTACCCTAGAACAGTTCTCAAATCTGGAGCCCATACCCAAAGACCCATTTAGTAAGTGTATGTTGTAAACTCTAATCTCCCAGAAGGCAGTTCCCAGCACAATGCCAGACCTGTGGTAGTATTCAATAACTATTAGGTAGATAGATAGATAGATTGATTTTAATACTTCCCCAGGAAAAGAAATACAATTTTACATTGAATTTTGGGGTACCATCATATATTAATTATTTGAGAAAATGTTTCTTTCTCAGCACTTGCTACTGACTCTGAATAAGTCACCATTTGGACTTTGTTGACATGAACAAGATAATTGATTACTTTATCCAAAGCAACTGTTCTTCAGCCCCATGTATGAAGCTGCAGATCTAGAGAACAGTGTTGCTTTAGGATAACAATTAAAATAGGTATCACTTTTTGAATGCTTAATATGTGCTAGTAACTCTTCTAAGTGCTTCACATGTAGTATCTGATGATCTAGTCCAAGTATGGAGAGGAAAAGACAAATAGTAAAAAAATGAGGAATAACAATTATTACAATAGTAATAATAACAATATTTATTGGGCATTTACTACATGCAAAGAACTGTTGTGTTTTGCATGAATTATCTATCTCGTATAATCCTCATAAAAACCCTATGAGATAAGAACTATTATTATTCCCACTTTATAGAAGAGAGTAACAACACTTTAGGAGTTTAAGTGACTTGCCCAAGAGCATACAACTAGTGAGTAGTAGAATCAAGACTCAAAGGTTGATATGTATGACTTCAAATCCTGAACTTTTGCCCATTCTGCTACATCGTCTCCCTTTTGGATAGCTGTCTGTGCTGAATCTGACTTTGCTGATTCACGTAAGACAACGTGTGGGAAATAACTTCACAAAAAGTACAATGCTATAAAAGTGTGTGCTTATTGTCATCATTCATTTGTATATTGACCATTTATTGCCTTATTTTAGAGCTGTGAGCAAGACAAACATGACACCTAACCTTAAGGATGCACAGTCTATGCCCTAGCCGGCTTGGCTCAGTGGATAGAGCGTCGGCCTGCGGACCGGTGGGTCCCAGGTTCGGTTCCGGCCAGGGGCACATGCCTGGGTTGCGGGCTTAATCCCCCGTAGGGGGGTTTGCGGTAGGCAGCCAATCAACGATTCTCTCTCATCATTGATGTTTCTGTCTCTCTCTCCTTCTCCCTTCCTCTCTGAAATCAATAAAGAAATATATTTAAAAAAAAAAAAGGATGCACAGTCTAGTGGAAAAACAGAGATGTGAACAAAGAATTACAATCAAATGGAGGAGGCAGAATGAGAAATATGTGTACAAATTATTATGGCATTATAGGACCACAAAAAAAGAGGTACTAATCTACTCTGAGATGGGGGGAGGGAAGACAGATATTCTTTCCTAAAGATGATAGATCTACGCTGAATCTTAAAGATATGTCAAATTATACAAACCAGGGAGATCTATATAGAGGGAGGCATTCTAACAAAGTGAATAGTATATGCAAAGTATAAGAACACATAATGGCATGTTATAGGGAAGGACAAAAGACATTTCCAAGGTAGGGCTAGAAATGTAGGCAGGATAAGGTGCTGGAAGGCATTAAATGCCATACTATGTAGGTTGAGTTGTTCTCAGTAGGTAATGAGGAAACTGTGGTTTTAACCATAGCAGTGACAAGGTCAGATTTTATTAAAGAACTCTCTGGTGGCAGTGTGGAGAATGGATTGGAAGGGAGAAAATCAGAGGTTAATTGAAAACTATTATTATAGTTCAGAAGTTAAAATGAGAGAGCATTTAGTAGGACTAAAGTAGAAAGGAAAAATGTAAGGAATATTTAGGAGAGAAAGTCAACTGGACATAGTGATTTATCAGATGTATGGTGAAATAAAGAAACGCTTAACATATGACTTTTCAATTGAATGACAAAATAGAGACATCAAAAGAAGGAATGGGTTTTAGGGAGGGGGGAATGATGAGTTCCACTTTGACATAAAGAGTTTGAATTGCCTGTGAGACACCCAGCTAGAGATGCTGGCTTGCTACTGAATATTTATCCTGACATTTCAGTGAGATATTGTGGCTAAATCATAGATCTGGGAATCATCAGCACATAGGTGATGAGTAGAAGGCATTGCCCAGTGAGAGTGTTGACCTTGGCAAGAGTAATTTTCATGGATAATGGCAGCAGAAGCCAGTTTACAGTGGAATGAAGAGGGAATAGAGGTGTGAAATTGAAGACAGTGAATATGATCTACTTAAGAAGTTAGGATAAGAAGAAAAATAAGAAGGAATGAGAGAAAAATGAGGAGTCAAGGAAGATACTTTGTTTGTAGAGCAAGAGGGACTGAAACACGTTAACTGTTACTTGTAATCTCTTTCAAGGTCACCATTGAGATGGCAGTGCTATTGGAAATGGGCAAATCAGATGCCTAGCGGTGGATCATAGGAAGGAAGCCAAGCTCCCTAATGTTCTGAGAAATTTAGTAATGACAGTTCAGAAAGATGAAGTTGACAGAGAGGGGTTATTTAAGAATAAGACAAATAAATTGGTGACCCAGTTACTGGTATTTTGGGATTGTTAATAAATGTTTAACAAAAAGGGGTTCAATAATTCAACATCACATTAAGCCAAAAAATATTTTAAAGCTGTCTGTAGATGCTCATAAATCAAATTGTGCAGCATGTGATAGACTTCCTGCCAAGAACATTTGCTTGTTCCAACTTACTCTCCTTTATTGAGATGCAGTAATTATTTCATTTTGGCAATGATGCTTGTTTGAAATTAACACTTACTGATCCCTACACATTGCCCCCTTCTGAGTTCTCCACATATCCCATTGTCTACCTAAAAATATTTTTGTAACCAGGTCTCTACAGTAAAGGCCTTCTAGAAAACATCCGTCTCAAGATAGAGAGATTCACCAAAGGAGAGCCACTATTGGTCACACTGGATCTGGCACCCAGTGAGCAAAGAGCCATTCAGCTAAACATCTGATCCACCTGCAAGCAATCTCTGGGCAGATGATGATTGCTGCTCTTCCAAAGCCCACCCAAGATTCTGGGCCTAATCACATCAGGTCCTATAAATGGGGCAGGCTGTGTTGGAGGGTGCTTAGCAAGTCCTGGAAGCTTGATATTTTTTTCCTGATAAGCTGTTGTCGCAAGTTAGCAATCACTTCTGCTTCCATCTCCTGATCTAATGGGGGCACATTCCAGATAAGATTACAACTTGCCTCTTCAGAGGACTATTTCTTAACATTCACAAAGCTGCAAAACCCCTAAGATACCAATCAGCACCTGCTGGTGCCAAACCCTCTTTCTCCAGCTTTGTATTGTATTTACTTTATTTTTCAATTACATTGGACATTCAACATTATGTTATATTAGTTTCAGGTGAAAAAATATAGTGGTTAGATAATCATATACTTTATAAAGTGATCCCCCTGATATTTCCAATACCCCCTGGCACATACATAATTATTACAATACTAGTGGCCCAGTGCACAAAATTTGTGCCCATTCAAAGGGAATTAATTAGAGGAAATATTTTAATTTACCATTTTCCCTTCCTCTATAGTAGAAGTGTCAGAGATGAAAGAAAAGTGGTTAGATGTATATGAAAATCTTCCTCCTGTCAGAGTCTGGGGCACGCCTCAGGACCCAGAGTCAAGTCCCTGCCCACCTGCATGCACCTCAAAATCGCGCAGGACCCAGACCTGTCCGGCCCCACCCCTGTCAAGTCCCGCTGGGCAGGGGGGCGCAGCCTCAGATCCCCCAGCCTGGCACCAGTCAGGAGTCGCAACCTCAGGTCCCCAGTCAAGCCCTGCTGGGCGGGGGGCACAGCCTCAGGTCCCCTGGTGCACCCTCAGGTCCCCCAGCCCAGCACCATGGCATTGGGCATGGCCTGAGGTCCCCTGTCAAGCCCCACTGGGTGGGGGTCACAGCCTCAGGTCCCCTGGCCCAGCCCGGCACCACGAAGCCTCAGGTACCTGCTGATCGCTCGTTATGGGAACCCCCACCTCCACTGTGGGCACAGCCATCTTGTGTTATGGGAACCCTGCCTCTACTGTGGGTGCAGCCATCTTGTGACGGTGTGACTGAGTGAGGTTCAATTTGCATATTACCTCTTTATTATATAGGATCATTGACTATATTTCCTATGTGGTTCTTTACAAGCCCAAGGCTAGTATTGTACTTTGTCACCTGGGCCCAAAACAGTGCTACTGGTGCTCAGTCTCACAACTTCTTCAGCTTCTACCTGTTGCCTCTAGGTCCAAAGGAGCTCGAAAAACCAGTCCATGGGGTCAAGAGCTAGAAAAACCAGTCCATGGGGTCAGCAATAGATAACACAATAATAGCATTAGCTATACTGTTTTTGAGGCCCTTACTACATGTCAGGCACCCTTTTAAATGCTTTACACATATTGACACTTTTAATCTTGCAATTCCACAACTCAATGAAACTAGTACTTATTGTTATTTCTGTTTTACATGTAAAACAACAGAGGCACAGAAATATTCAATAACTTGTCCAAGGTCACCCAACAAGTAAGTGCTGAAGCTAGCATTTGAATCAAGGCAGCTTTGACTCCAGAGTCTGTGCTCTTAGCCACAATGCTCTACTGCCTTTATGGTCATAATATCCTCATCATTACCCTCCTCTGTCTCTGACTCTAGTCTCCTAAACACAAAAGCTATTTCTCTTGTCTCCTTCTTCTATGCACTTCAGTTAATGCAGTTTGATATCATGTGGACCACTGATTCAGCATATGGCTAAATTATGAATCCAAGATCAGGCTGAGCTAGGATACCCTGCTCTACCTAATTTAAATCCTGTAAATAAAGCACCCAAAGGCAATGTTGGTTAATAGGAGGCACTCAAAAGTTTTGTGGGTTTTTTTTGCTAGATCATTAAAAACAATAAAAAAGAACTTCTTAGTACCCAAGTAAACCAAAAGAGAAGATAGATCAACAGCCTGGAATAAAGGCTTCAGGAGGTAGGAGGAATAGGATACTGAGGTCACTTAAGGTACTCCCTAACTCCTCTTTAACCCCATCCACACACAGACAGTGCTATGGGAAAGGGCCATCTAAGCTTCTCCCCAGCCTGAGATCTACTCTATGTTCCCTTAGAAATCCTTAACAGAATACCAGCAAATGTGGACATGGATAGAAGGCAGATAGTGGAAAGGAAATGATAATCAGTAACATGAACTGTTTTGTTATACAAAGCAAGCCTCCACCAGTACCAAACCTCAGCATTATTAATCATTTATATCTAGTACAAATGATCCTTTTTAAAAAGAGGTCTAGCCATGGCCAGTTTGGCTCAGTGGATAGAGCATCGGCCTGAGGACTGAAAGGTCCCAGGTTCGATTCCGGTCAAGGGCATGTACCTTGGTTGCGGGCACATCCCCAGTGGGAAATGTGCAGGAGGCGGCTGATCAATGTTTCTCTCTCATTGATATTTCTATCTCTCTCCCCTCTCTGTAAAAAATCAATAAAATATATTTAAAAAAAAAGAGGTCTAGCTTCTGGTTGGTTTCCCTGAAAAGTAGGAGATAGTTGAGGGACCTGATAATCTAAGGTTATCAGAGAGAGCAACAAAAGCAGTCATACCACGCTTCATAATCTTGTATTATGTCTGATACACAATTGCTTCCTGTTGCACGTAGGACTGAGTTCCCCTTTAGGCACAATAGGTACAATGCTTGGGACACAAAAATGTTTTGCTTTCTTTTAAAATCAGAAGGAAAAAAAATATGAACTTTTAGGTAGAAGAAAAAGTTTTCATATATAATATTAATATACTAGAGACCCAGTGCGCGAATTCATGCACCGGTGGGGTCCCTCGGCCTGGCCTGCAGGATCGGGCCGAAACTGGCTCTCTAACATCCCCCAAGGGGTCCTGGATTGTGAGAGGGTGCAGGCCAGGCCGAGGAACCCCACCAGTGCATGATCGGGACCAGGGAGGGACCATGGGAGGTTGGCCAGCCAGGGAGGAACTGCAGGAGGGCTCCAGGGCGTGTCTAGCCCATCTCACTCAGTCCAGATCAGCCAGCAAGCTAAACCAGTCAGAGCGTCTGCCCCCTGGTGGTCAGTGCACATCATAGCAAGCAGTTGAGCAGCCTTAGCATATCATTAGCATAATATGCTTTGATTGGTTGAACAGACTACCAGATGACCGAACACTTAGCATAGTAGGCCTTTTTTATATAGGATTCAGCTTTATATCAATATAGTAATAGGATGTAATCTTTAATTTTTTTTTTAATGAAGAAAGAGGTCCCATGAAGGCACAAGTAAAACTCAGGCTCACGAAAGTCATAATGTGGCCTTGGTCCAAGGTTGTGCTCCCTGGGAAACAAACACTGAGGAAGAGTTCAGTGTCCAGGATATTTTTTAAGGTGTGTTTATGGTAGCAACATTTGTAGAAGAGAAGTAAATAAAGCCAAAAAAATAAAAAGAGGGAAGGGTTGAACTGCAAGGTAGGTTTAAGGACAGACTCGGCCAGCTCCACTGGGAGCTCCAGAGTTAGAATGACCCTTCAGCATTGTTCCAAGTTGGGCTGAGATGACAGGCCTCTTATTCCCACATCAATCATTGTATATAAGATGCTCAAAGAATGAGTAAGGCAACCTCATTCCCAGTAGCTGAGTAGAGAGTCCTTACTTTTTTTTAAAAAAAATATTTTTAAATTACAGCTGACATACAATATTAATTTCAGATGTACAACATAGTGTTTAGACATTTATATAACTTATGATGTGATCACCTCAATATGTCTAGTACCCACCTGGCACTGTATTTAGTTATTACAATATTATGACTCTATTCCCTATACTGTACTTTACGTCCTGTGACTATTTACCTGAAGGTGAATCTGGGAGGTGCTTTATAGCTTCCACCACACCTCTTACACTATCGCTGAGGAAAGAGCCTTTTGTAATAAGAAGAGCCTTTCGTAGTAAGGAATCCACACCTCCACTGGCTGAAAGCAGGGCCTAGTGGCAATATACCCCAACTTCCTTCCAGTCTGTCAAGAACAGCCACAGGAAAGACATCATAAATTAAATCAAATACATTATGTAGCACATTTATTTTTATCTCAGTCTACAACCCTTGGGTTATTTTTATTACCTTTTTAAAAAGAAAATTCAGCTCTCCCTGGCCAGCCCATCAATTTGTCAAGTTTGAATTCTGAAATCTATATATCCATATAAAATGTACACCCCCTCCAAGCATATTTTTATCCCCACATAAAATTTATGACAGCAGTGTTTTGTCAATATGGCTACCATAAAAGTTTTGTTTAGACTGAGAGAGTGAACTCTATACATTGCAGATAACGATTTCCATGGTACAATACAGCCAAAGATATGTTACAGGATAGAGTGTTTGGCTGACTTGTGCACACATTTATTAGCATAAACATCTTCATTTTCTGATGAGATAAGAAACAGGACAGGTACCATTTTATCTATAGTGGCTTTCTCACATCTATTTTGCACAGGTAGCAAAACCCAGAGAAGGAAAGAAAATCAGCATCAAACCAAATAAAATAGTTGAATTAAACCTGTTTGAGGGAAGAGGAAGACAGAGGGGAAAGGTTTTTGCATTTGAGATTTTTTATTGAATTTTTTGGGGTGACATCAGTTAATAAAATTATACAGGTTTCAGGTATACAATTCTACAATCTAATCTAATAAAAGGGTAATATGCAAATTAGCTCTCACTGCTTGACAAAGATGGTGGCATCCATAGTGTTCTGCACCAGGAGCACCAGCAGCGGAGAGCTACCAGCGGTGGTGGGCATGGTGGCTGGGCTGCCAGGCGGCCAGCTTGGGTGGGCCATACCCCGGGCTGCTGGGGCCTGCGCTGAGGCGACCAGTGGTGAGGGCAACTGTGGGGCACGTCTGAGGCTGGGGCACTGGGAGACGTCAGACTGCAGCCCAGGAGGTGAGGCGCCAGAGGACCTGGCTGCCGCCACCCCGGCACTGAAGCCGCCTCCTACGAGATGTATCCTAGCCTAGGTGTGCGGGAAGCGGGTTCAGGGAACCTCTCCCTTTGTGGTGCCCAGAGCCTGGCTCAGAGAGGTGTGGTGGGGAAAGGCCACGTTGGTTGATCAGGAACAGCAGACCTGCCCTAGGCCGCTTCTCCTTGGGAATTTGGAGAAGACCCACTTCCAGTCCGGAGGCCGACGTGAATGTTGGGCATCTTTTGAAGAATGACTGTTTTGCTTGGGAATGTGGTTTGTCTGTAGAAGGCTGGGAAAAAACAAAATCTGTTACCAGTCCTCCTCCAAACAGACACCCTCTGGAGCTGGAAGCCTCAAGAGTGAGCACTTTCACACCCCCATCTCTGGTCCTACCAGCGTCCAAGGCAGATCTGGTGAGTAGGAGGCCACCCTGCCTGTTGTCAGTCCGAGGGAGGCATGTCTGGGAGTAGTGAGAAGGGGCATCTTCTAAAAGAAGCTTCTCTGTCATTAACCATTTCATAAATTTCTCCACTTTGGTAACAAGATATTTACTTTTTATATATTCAGAAGCAGGATATTTCCCACATGCAGCCCCTTGCTCTGCACCAGTCATAGCTGAAAAAAAGAGATGCCCATTAACCACATACCCTTCCCCCACAAACTTCAAAAAGTTGGGTTGGTTTCCTTTCCAGGGAGCTAGGACTGATTTGGGGGTCCCAGATACACTGGACCTGGTCGCTGTGGAATGATCTACCTGCTCAAATGACAGAGGTGGGATGAGACAGAGGATGTATTTCAGTTTTGTTCTGTTTTTCCAAAATTGCCTGTTACAAACACTTCTGGAGTAGTCCTCAATTGTACTCGAAGTACTGTATTTCCTCCATTTGTATGCATACTCCTTTCTCCAAATTTTAACATTTTTGAAACCAGGATACATCTTAAGAGAGAGGTTAAAAGGACTTGCTAGCTGCTAGGCATCTGTGTGAAAATATATATATGGCTAATATGCAAAGTGTCCCCTTAGGAGTTTGACCAGGAGACCGGGAGATCGATTGCTTGCTATGACGTGCGCTGACCACCAGGGGGTGGTGTGGAACAAAGGAAGGCCCTGGCCATCAGCCAGAAGGCCCTGCATACTCCTTCCAAATTTTAACATTTTTGAAACCAGGATACATCTTAAGAGAGAGGTTAAAAGGACTTGCTAGCTGCTAGGCATCTGTGTGAAAATATATATATGGCTAATATGCAAAGTGTCCCCTTAGGAGTTTGACCAGGAGACCGGGAGATCGATTGCTTGCTATGACGTGCGCTGACCACCAGGGGGTGGTGTGGAACAAAGGAAGGCCCTGGCCATCAGCCAGAAGGCCCTGATTAGCCCTGATCGCTGGCCAGGCCTAGGGACCCTACCCATGCATGAATTTCATCCTAGGGACCCTACCCATGCATGAATTTCATGCACTGGGCCTCTAGTTTATTATATTCTACATTTACCTCCATATTGTACATTTACCCCCAAACTGAAGTTTCCTTCCATCACCATTTATCCCCCCTTTACTCTCTTTTACCTCCCCCTAGCCCTCCTTGCATTTGGAAATTTGACAGCGGTGGAAGTTTTAGGAAACATTACCTATTGATTTCTCATTTGCAAGTGATGCAGAGATCTCTTGTTAGATTTTTTACAATATTATTATCACCACCATTTCACCAAAGAAACAATCCTATATAATAAAAGGCTAATATGCAAATTGACTGAATGGCAGAACGACTGGTTACTATGATGCACACTGACCACCAGGGGGCAGACACTCAACACAGAAGCTACCCCCGGGTGGTCAGTGCGCTCCCACAGGGGGAATGCCGCTCAGCCAGAAGCTGGGCTCACTGCTGGCTAGTGCAGCGGTGGTGGCAGGAGCCTCTCCAGCCTCTGTAGCAGTGCTAAGAATGTCAGACTGCCATCTTGGGCCCGCCCACTCCCCACAGGGAGCTGGCCTAAGCTGTCAGTCAGACATCACCCAAGGGCTCCCAGACTGCGAGAGGGTGCAGTTCAGGCTGAGGGACCCCCCCCCTTGAGTGCACAAATTTCATGCACCAGGCCTCTAGTATGATATAAATGTCTATTTTCTTCTTTAGTGAAATGCCTGTCACTTCTTACTTGGCTCCTGTCCTCCCTAGATTTGATTATTGGAGATAACTTATGAAAAGCCATTTCAAAATCTGTACAGTACCACACTTGTTTTCCCAAGTATTCCTTTTAATGTGTTTTATACATTGTAGGTTCCAGATTATGTGATCATAGGCAAACTCTATGCTCAGATTCCAGCAATTGATAGACACGGATTTGATTATAAAATCCTGAATCACTATGGAAAGCTTTTATTTTTCTTGCACACCCATAATTGCCTGAGCTTTCCTTTGCAGCTGCCTGCCTCTCAGCAACCCAGTTGGGTTTCAGTTTGCAGACTCCCAACTCCTAATCACAAACTTCATTTTTTGTGATGGGAAAATCATCCATCCAGGACTAAAACAAAATACTAGGACCATCCTTTCATGTCATGAAAATGTTCCAATTCCAAGTCCTTTTTCTACCCCATGATGATCCCTATCTGGGCTTTGCATGGCCCACATGTTCTATATGAAGGAGATCCACTATAAGAAAACACAAATGTATAAAGTACCGGGGATAGATGATATGGGTGGAAATAGTTGAGAAGGCAAAAATAGACAGGAAATGTAAAGTCATGTATTTGCTTTAAACAAAGGCTTACATAATAACCCTCTTGAGTACCAACATTCCCCAACATGCACACCTAATACATTTAAGTACACCCACACTTCTTGATAAATTGCCTTGTAACCTTCTGCTTGAGCCTTTCATTTATTTAATATCACTTTAGTTTCACCAATGCAATCCCCATCCTAGAGCATGGTAGAGTAGCCTATATATAGTTGGTTCTCAATAGGAGTGTATTGTTTATTGAAATAATGAATAAATAAATGAATATTGAACAACTACTGTAAAATGGAGTATAACTGGAGTCACTAATAGGTAAGAGTGAGAGAATATATGTGAAAATACTTAACACAAGGTCCAATATTCAATATATGTTACTATAAAGTTTACATTTTGGTGCAAAATAAAAATTAGAAACATACTTGATAGAAGAGAAGATGCAGTCACAACCTCAAATTTGATTACTAAGATGCTGAATACTTTCTCCAAAATATTCCCAGACTAGTCACTAAAAACCAGGAAGCTTGCTGTATGAGCACAAGTGATCTAGTTGTCCCAGTATCTCAATTAAATTTCAGAAGACAAAATAATCAAATTAAGAACCCTAGTGACTGAGAACAATATTTGTGTATAGACACACACACACATACACACTAATGAACAAAAGGGATAGGATTACCACCATAAATTTGGATTCTGAATGCAATAAATTCTGTTCCATCTTAAACAAGGAAAATAAAGATATTAATCTAAATCTTACATCTATGGGTCAGTTCCTTTATTATCTTTAGGAGAAACTCTGATGACACAGTGCAAGCAGTAACCAGCAATTGTCTAATGGAAGGAGAAAATCTACATGAAAACTTTAAGAGGAAGGTCTAATTTTCTTCTTTGTCCAATTTATAGTGGCTTTAGGAAAGAACAGAGAATAGAGAGAAAGTGGAACAAGATACAGCCAGCCCACTGTTCAACCTATGATATATCACTGATATCCTATATAATAAAAACCTAATATGCTAAGTGTCCAACTGGTCGACCAATCGCTATGATGCGCACTGACCACCAGAGGGGAGCTGCTTTGACTGGTAGGTTAGCTTGCTGCTGGGGTCCGGCCGATTGGGACTGGGCCAGATGGACCGGACATGCCCTAGAGCCCTCCTGCATTCCCTCCCCGGCCCAGATCATGCACCGGTGGGGTCCCTTGACCTGGCCTATGTCCTCTCACAATCTAGGACCCCCTGGGGGATGTTGGAGAGCCAGTTTTCGCCCAATCCCCACAGGCCAGGCTGAGGGACCCGACCCATGCACGAATCCATGCACCAGGCCTCTAGTTTTATTATAAAGAGTCATTTTCTGAAGAATTTCCATATGTATGTTTTCCATAGCAGCTGTACCAGTTTACATACCCACCAGCAGTAATGAGGGTTCCTTTTTCTCCACAACCTCTCCAACATTTATTATTACTTTCTTGTTGATAATAGCCATTCTAACAAGTGTAAGGTAGTCTCTCATTGTAGTTTTGATTTGAATTTCCTTAATAGCTAATGAAGCTGAGCACCTCTTCATATATTTGCTGGCTATTTGTACGACTTCTTGGGAGAAGTATTTTCAGGACCCAGCAACCGCTTTCCTGAGTATCTACCCCAAAACATTTATTCTCAAAGATATATGTACCCCTATGTTTATTGCAGCATATTCACAGTGGCCAAGGCATGAAAACAAAGTGTCCTTTGATAGATTATTGGATTCTAATCAGCCATAAGAAAAGATTAAATGTTGCCATTTGCAAAAACATGGATGGATCTTGAGAATATCATGCTAAGCAAAATAAGTCAGACAGAAAAAGTAAAAAAAATCTGATTTCACTCATTTGTAGAATGTAAAATTGAAAGCAATAAATGAGCAAATAAGACAAATAAACAAACAAAAACTCATAGACACAGATAATAGTATGGTGGTTACCAGAGGGAAAGAAGACTTGACTTTGGGTGATAAACACACAATGCTATACACCGATGATGTATTATAGAATTATACACTTGAAACCTATGTAGTTTTATTAACCAATGTCACCCCAATAAATTTAATTAAAAATAAAAAGAATGGTACATTTTTTTAAAAAAGGAGTCATTTGCTGATATATGGGGTTTCTCAGACCATGAAAATGATATTTGTGTATGTTCCCCCAAAAGATTCTGAATTTTCTACAACTTTTATTAAAACTTTAAGATAATATAACAATATTCAGACACCACAGCTTATATTCAGGTACTAAAATACTACATCAAACAAGAAACAGATTTTCATGTCTGCTGATTCACTAAACTAATATTTTCATGACCCTAAGATAATGATAGCTAGTTTCTTCCCTAGCTGTAAAACTACAAAGATTGATGAGATAAACTTCATGCTCAACTTTGACATTTGTAAGAGTAAGTTAAGTTTGAAGCTTGTCAAAAGACTGTCGGTTCCTCTTTAAAAATAAATTGCCCAGAATAACAAATGATGTTTTATGTATAGGCGCATTCAATTCAATTTAATTTTTGAAATATCATAGAAATTACCAAGCATGGTG
Organism: Myotis brandtii; assembly: GCF_000412655.1. Taxonomy (NCBI): domain Eukaryota; kingdom Metazoa; phylum Chordata; class Mammalia; order Chiroptera; family Vespertilionidae; genus Myotis; species Myotis brandtii. The sequence continues at coordinate 6,580,925 of NW_005364953.1, forward strand.
TTGGAGTTTTTACGGGGGGGGGGGGGGCTTTTAAATCTTTATTCTGAACTTGGATTCTGAAACCCTTGGGGGTGGTTCCTTTTGAAAAGCTTTCCAGTTATAAAGATCCTAAAAGTTTCATTAATAACTGCTTTGAAAGCATAAAATATCTTCCTCTTGCATTGAATCTAGTAGGCTCTTAAAAATTTGTTAAAATGTGCTGTGACATTGTCACCTTTTGAAGATTCATTCTATGGTGAGATAGGGAAGATGAATTGGCTCCAAAAAATTAGAGCTCCAATAAGAAGCTTTGACATAGCTTTTCTATTACACAGTTAGGTAAAAGAAGGAAGCTCACCATGGGAGAAACAGTGCTGGAGTTATTTGTAGGATTAGTGCCAGTGTTGGTGAACCAGATGATTCTTTTTAAAAATATATATTTTTATTGATTTCAGAGAGAAGGGATAGGGAGAGAGAGATTGAAACCGCAATGATGAGAGAGAATCATTGACTGACTGCCTCCTGCAAGGCCCCACACTGGGGATTGAGCCCACAACCCGGGCATGTGCCCTGAGTGGGGATCAAACCGTGAACTCCTGGTTCATAGGTGATGCTCAACTACTGAGCCACACTGGCTGGGCATGAACCAGATGATTCTTAATGGCAGGGCTCCAGAACTGAGACCTATAGGCAAATGGAAGTAAGGAACATAGGCCTCTAGGATTGGGGAAAGGGAGAGCTCTGACCCAATCTAATATTTACCTGGTTGTGATCCTTGGACCACTGCATCAAAATCACCAGGGGGTTGTTTAAAAAGCAGATTCCTGCTGGGCCTGCATGGCTCAGTGGTTGAGTGTGGACCTATGAACCAGGAGGTCACTGTTTGATTCCCAGTCAGGGCACATGCCTGGGTTGCGGGCTCATCCCCAGTGTGGGGCAAGCAGGAGGCAACCAATCAATGATTCTCTCTCATCATTGATGTTCCTATCACTCTATCCCTCTCCCTTCCTCTCTGAAATCAGTAAAAATATATATATTTTAAAAGCACATTCCTGAGCCCCACCCCAAATCTACCAAACCAAACTGTCATTTTGGGAAATACCTTGGAAACTGCAATTTTAGCAATCACCCCCAGGTGATTATTATAAATAGTAAAGTTTGGGGACTCACTAAACTGGTGCTTCTGAAATTAGGCTAACACCCCAAGATACTATATTTTAGCACTACTATTTTTTAAATATATTTTTATTGATTTCAGAGAGGAAGGGAGAGGGATGTAGAAACATCAATGAGAGAGAATCATTGATCCGCTGCTTCCCGCAC
>NW_005364953.1:6583273-6584142 GCF_000412655.1 Myotis brandtii
GCTGGGATAGAGGCTGCAACCAGGGCATGGGCCCTGACTGGGAATCGAACAGTGACCTCTTGGTTCATAGTTGATGCTCAATCACTGAGCCACTCTGGCCGGGCAAGATATGCATCTTATAATGACTCTGCGTTTGAAAATGACTTTACTCTCTCATAAAGCAAAACTTGAAAACAGCAGTCAAGACTGTAGAAATACATTTGAGTAGATGCATAGGAGTTTGGGAAGAAATTTTAGCACCAAAGTTTTCATCTCCCCATTAACAGGGATTATTACCCAGTGTATTTTCAAATGCTTCTGCCCATATCAGCAGAGAAGCTCAGGACTGTGACTGAAAGTAGCTGCCACCATGGCCCTGACTCCACCCACTCACTTAGTGGTCACCTCTGCAAGCTTCATGGAATAGATTGTGGAAAGCAGGGGATTAGGGTTATTTTCAATTTCTACAGATGAAGCAGAATTTAGATTCAATCTCCAATTTAGAAAATATTTCTAAAATGTAATTGTTTTTTTTGCCTGGAAAAGTTTAGACTGGTGAGTCTAGGTGAATTCCTTTTTGAGTATCCACAATTCTTCTGGGCCTCAGGGTCTCCTGAACATATCATTGGTCAATAGCACAAGACTACATCTGTATCACAGATAGGACACTTGGCTAAATTATTCTAGCTAGGAGAATTCCATAACAATATATGTGTTGCTTTACTTTAATACTAGTAGCCTGGTGCACGAAATTTGTGCACATTAAGAGGGAATTAATTAGCGGAAATATTTTAATATTGCTATTTGCCCTTTCTCTATAATAAAAGTGTGAGAGATGAAAGGAAATTAGTAAAATGTATATGAAAATAATATATAAATTTATTAATAAA
>NW_005364953.1:6585654-6618653 GCF_000412655.1 Myotis brandtii
ATGACTGGATGCCATGGTGCATTCATCAATAATGAGAAGTTGGGCCTTTTTAATAGTTTTAGCAACTTCCCTGTTTATATCGAGTCTAGAAATTGAAGTTTCATTTAGTGGAATGGGTAATTTATACGGGGAATGAAAGGTGCTTCCACCGAGAAGTAAATTTGCAGCAATTCCTGTAGATGCTGTGGGTAAAACAGTACTACCACGACCTCTAATATACTGTATTAAAACTTTATAAAGATATGCCTCCATGCTCTGAGGGCCGGTTCCTGCTTCAAACCTCACTCTCCCGGAAAACAGCTCGGGGAGGGTGCAGCCCTTGGCAATGCAACCCAGGACTCAGTGCGTCCATGCTCTGAAAGCTGGTTCCTGCCTCAAACCTCGCCCTTAATGGAAACAGCTCGGGGAGGGCACAGCTGTAGCTAAGAGGACCCAGGACTCAGTGCAGCCATGCTCCCAGGGTGGGTTCCTGCCTGAAACCTCGCCACCCTTGCGGGAAACAGCTCGGGAGGGTGCAGCCGTTTCCAAGACGACCCCTGCAGGACTGACTTCCTTCCGGTTGGTCGAGCCTCAGTCGTGACGTTACACCCAGGGTTTTTATTATATAGGATAAACAATTCTGAACTTTTTATATTCCTCTCTCTCAGCCTGTTGTATCACCATTTGCCTCTTCTTCCTCAAAGTGGATTGGGCAGGGGAGTGGGAAGGGGAAGATTCACCACAGACATTCCCATAATCATGGGCTCCCAATAATGGAGCTTTAGTTAGAAACAAAACTTCTCTGTATTTGAGACCTAATGTGGCTGCCTCAACACTTTGTCCAGTGTTTCCTAAAACATGTCCTTATCAGGCTATGAATTACATATAAAATCCATCAAATAAATTTGAGAAACACTAAGCTATATGAGTTAACTGATTTCTTTCCTGAAGGACTTCCAAGAGCCTTTATTATACTAACATGCATTGAGAATCTTCAGAAGAAAATTATAGCATGTAGCATCTTACAAACATATGTAACTATTAATTTCTTTTTACATAGAGCATCTTATATGATTAGCTTCCCACCCCCACTCAAATGTTACCAGAGCCACACAAATGAGTCCTGATTAAATGTTACCTACTTTTTAATCCTCACTGAGGATATTTTTCCATTGATTTCTAGAGAGTGGAAGGGAGGGAGCAGAGAGAGAGATGAAAGGGAGAGGGGAGAGAGAGAGAGAGAGAGAGAGAGAGAGAGAGAGAGAGAAACAGCAACGTAAGGGACACATTGATTAGTTGCTACCGGGGCTGAGGAACCTACAACCAAGGTATGTGCTCTTGACTAGGAATCATTCAGAGGGTCGATGGCCTAACCATTGAAAAAACTGGCCAGGGCCAATGTTACCTACTTAGAGAAAGGGTCCTGATAATTTTCTCTAATAATCCCACTCCACTCCTTCTCTTTAGTTGCCTTTATTGGCTCCTTAACACTTACTACCTGATAAAAATATGGTCTTTTTTGTTTATCTGTTTTGACCGTCTCCCCTACTATGTAAAAAGTCCAGAACATCAGGGACTGTGTCTCTTTGATACAATTGCTATATTTCTAGTGTCTAGAACAGCACCTAACATATAGTAAGCACCCAATCAAAATCTACTGAAGAAGTAAACAGACTAAACATCTGATGTAACTCCCTTTTGATCACCTGCTACCAAGAAACATTAACCTTGAGACCAAATGGCCATACCAGTACTACTGACCAATAGCATACAGAGCACATAATATGTCTGTAAGTTCTTTGAAAGGAGAGAGGTAGCTTTTCCTAACTCCCTTGCTGTCAGCTCTGAATTACACTATTTTGTAATGGCAGTTGAATTATCACATTTTCCCAAATAAACCTTTGAGATTTATTCTAGCTGGAGAAGTTACCTGAAATATTTAGGGGTCTTACATCCTATATCATTTACAAATTATGAGAATAAGATATTTCTATGTTCTATAAGAGAATAACAAATTGATCTGCCTATACTGCTAATTTCTAGTCGCTAATCCTCACAAACCAAGGCCATCCTAATACTGGAGTAAATACCCTAAGCCAAATGACAGATTATAAAATGTAGATTTCAGGCTACCCTGGACCATTGGAATGGATGAAGATACAAAACCTAGAATCACAACAATTCATAAATAGAAATAAAGCTAGATAAACCAAAGACAATACCAATGAACTATAAGGGTAAAACGGTGTGGGGAGGCTTGTTCACATAAAATCTGTTCCCAAAACCTAATGAAAAGAAGAATAAACATAAATTATGAAAAAAAGCAGCAACTACCCAAAGAAAGACTCATCTCCATTGCACAATCTTAGAAACAATGCAGTTATGGGAAATGAGAAACAGTACTTCCTCAGAATTGACACAGCTCTCATCAAGCCCCTCTCTCCCATGAACAGTGGAAAGAAAGTAGGTGGATAAAAATCTTGAAAGTACATTGAACGGAAAATACTTGGAAAACCTGTCAATAAAAGTCACTCCTTACCACCTTAGGATCTTTCCAGGATATTATGGAGAGTCAGTGAGGTTTTAGTTTTGGTTTTACAAGCTGGGACTGATGCTGGAGTGAGAAGACAAAACAATCGTAATCACCCATAACTAACCTTTTCTGGAAACAACTAAGAGTAGGTGCAATAAAAACAAAAGAAAACAATAAATTAAATATAAAAGTTTCCGAAGGCATGAGGGACTCAGAAAGAAGAGGGACATGGACATGCTCTGATGAATTCCTCCACCAAGCATGCAGGATAATAGTACTGTGGCTAAAACCAAAAGTTTTATGCATTTTTATCTCTTCTGTCTAAGAGGTGGGGATGAAATAGAAAAAGTTAATTTCTGGCATTGATTGTATTTGTTAGAAGGGAAGGCACTAGGCTTCACCTTGAGTTAGAGGACAACTTGAAGCTGAAGGTATCTATGTGGACAATATGGTGCTACCACTTGAGTCAGTGGTTCCCCGTCCCAACTGTGTATTAGAATCTGGGGAGCTAAAACCTACCAAATCCTGAGCCTCAGGCCAGATCATATGAATCAGAATTTGGAAGTGAGGCCCAAGCATTAGTACTTTAAAAAAGTTTCCCCCAGATTATTGTGATGCCTAGTGAGGATAAATAATCACTGAACTAGGAAGAATGAATCCTGTTACAGGCATTTATTAAAAAGTACAGATAAGCCCAACCAGGGTGGCTCAGTGGTTGAGTGTCAACCCATGAACCAAGAGGTCACCAGTTCAATGCCTGGTCAGGAGACATGCCCGGGTTGCAGGCTCCACCCCCAGTAGGGGACATGCAGGAGGCAGCTGATCGATGTTTCTCTCTCATTGATGTTTCTCTCTATCTCTCTGCCTTCCTCTCTTAAAATGTATAATTTTTTTAAAGTACAGATAAGAAAGTAGGGATCCACAGACTGTGACTGCCTTTGGGCAGCAAAATGTGACTGGTACATGCAATACCTATTTGCCAAACTTGAAGAGATACAAAGTAAGAGGGGAGTGAAGAATTCATCACACTGTATATAGAATTAGAGAAGTATTTAACTTAGACATGAATACAATGAAAACATGTAGAATGACAACTCTGCAAAAATACTTCAAAGGGAGAGAGAGAGAGAGAGAGAGAGAGAGAGAAAGAAATAAGGAGAGAACAAAATACAGATAATGAATCCATGCTTGAAGAAAACATTCCCCACTAAAGAAAAAAAAATTAAAAAGCACACAGAATCATTGAAACAAGACATCAAAGAAAAATGATAAAACAATGGAATAAACAGAATGAGATGAAAAGGGAGACTACAGAGCTAAGAAAACAATTTGAAAACAAAAACATCATTACTGAACTATGAAACATTATATACCATGAAAGAAGAAATCAGAGGTCATAATATTAATATCAGAGAAGATGGAATTCAAAGAAAAAGTGTTTTGATAAAGAGCACATTCCACAATGAGGATATAACTACCATAAATATACACACACCAAATAACAGAATCAGAATACATAGAATATAAACTACATAAAATGCAAGTCTTTAAAACACAATAGTAGGAGTAGATCTTAAAACATTTTATCATCTAAGATGGATGAGGTAGACAAAAATAAATAAATAAACAAGAATAGCCAGGAAAATTCTGAAAAAGGAACCTAAGAGAACAGAATTAATAGCATTATGAAGCTGCAAAGATTGAGAGTTTAATAATGGAAAAGAAATAAGTACCGTAGATCAATGCAATATACTAGAGTCCAGAATTAGACTGATATACATATGGAAATTTAGTATATGAGAAAGGTGGCATTTCACATCAGCAAAGAAGGTATGGATAAGTCAACTAATGATGTTGAGACATGTGACAGTTTCAGGGGAAAAAAGCTGAAATTCTTCTTTATTTATTATAATAAAATAAATCCTTAATGGATCAAAGATTTCAACAGTTAAAAACAAAACTATAAAATTACTAGATAAAAATATGAGGGGATTAATTTATAAACTTGAAGTTCAAAGAACTTGCCAAGCATGATACCTTAGAATCAAAAAAAGAAAAAACACCCCACAACACAATACAATTGACTATAAATAAGTGTAAGCATTTTATTGAAAACATCAAAAAGAAAAACAAAATACAGACTGAAAAAGTATTTGTAGCATATATGACAAATAACTATGGCCTTTTATGTACAATAACCTGTATAAATCAATGACTACATGATAAAAAAAAAACATGAAAACCAGGCAAAAAAATAATAACAGACATTTCTCAGGAAAAGAAATACAAATGGCCATTAAATACATGAAAAGATGCTCCATCTTATTCATGATTAATGAAATGCAAATAAAAACAGCAATGAAGATGCCTTTTTCACCCATCACATTGTCAATAATTCAAAAGCTCACCAAGATAAGAAGTAATAGGTACTCTCATACACTGTTGGTGGAAATGCAAATAGTTCCCACCTCTGGGGTGGAAAATTGGGCAACAGAGGCAGTCCATGTATCCAAGAATAACCACTACTGGGGAAAAAGGCCACTTAAAGGAAATATACCTAAAATGAGAACCGGAATATCATAGTATATATTTTTTAAAGTTTAATTGGAATTTTATCTTCAATAAAAGTCTATTATATCATATTTTTTAAAGTAATTAAACATGCATTCTTTGAACAAAATAATCAAATGTTGATTCTGGATTTCTTTGATGTTACTTTTGGACAAAAATGGCATGAAGGTACAATCGGGCACCCTTCTCATTATTTCACAAGATCATAAAGAGTAAGTTTTACAAAATATTCAATGACTTCATCAATTTTCCCAAGGATCTCTTTTGATTGCTGATATTCCAATTATTCTTTTTCATCCTATCTATCCTGTCACTATCTGTATGAATTTGTTCGTTTTCTCAAAAGTTAACCTTGCCAAGTCCTCACCTGTCAATGGCTTTGTAGAAGTCAAGCAAATCTCCATCACTTTTATCAACTTCATTAAGTCTTGTGTCTTTCACAGATTTTGAAATTTCACTTTGCAATTGATTTGCCCTGTCTTTCCATTGTGGAGACTGTCAAAGACATTTACATGATGGATAAGGATAGGCTCCAGAGCTAAGTAGAAAGGAGTGTTGAGTGAGAAAAAATTTCCTAAGTGGTCATATCTTTAAAAAAATATTGTTGTGCTCTAATGAATTTTGCTTCTCCATAAAAGTTTGAGTGTGGGGACTCAAATAATGAATATCCTATATAATAAAAGCCTAATATTCTAAGTATCCAGTCATCCAGTGGGCTGTTCAACCAATCAAAGTGTAATATGCTAATGATATGCTAAGGACACTCAACTGCTCACTATGACATGCACTGACCACCAGGGGGCAGACGCTCCAACCAGTAGGTTAGCTTGCTGCTGGGGTCAGGCCGATGGGGACTGAGCGATACAGGCTGGACATGACCTGGAGCCCTCCCATGGCCCCTCCCCAGCTGGCCAACTTCCTGTGTCCCTCCCTGGCCTCGATCGTGCACCAGTGGGGTCCCTCGACCTGGACTGTGCCCTCTCACAATCCGGGACCTCTCAGGGGATGTCGGAAAGCCGGTTTCAACCCAATGGCAGAACAACCGGTTGCTATGATGCACACAGATCACCAGGGGGCAGACGCTCAATACAGGAGCTGCCCCCTGGTGGTCAGTGTGTTCCCATAAGAGAAGTGCCGCTCAGCCAGAAGCCAGGATTACAGCTGGGGAGTGCAGCGGCAGTACTCTTTCCCACTCCCGCCTCCCGCCTCCGTGGCAGCGCTAAGGATGTCCGACTGATGTTCAACCCCAGCAATGAACATAGGGGTGCATATAGGGGAGCGGGCCTAAGCTGTCAGTTGGACATCCCCTGAGGGCTCCCAGACTGCGAGAGGGCGCAGGCCAGACTGAGGGACCTCCCCCCGAGTGCACAAATTTCTTGCACCAGGCCTCTAGTTAGGATATAAGGATCTCCTGTTGCATATCAAATTAAAATGCATCTACCTTTTGCACTAGGCCTAAACTATTCTTTCCCCCTCTTTACTTTAACTGCTATTCATCTTTTAGTACTCAGTTCAAGCATGCATTACACAGAGGAGCCTCTCCTGGCCTCATTGACTAGTTCAAATGCCCTGTGGAGGTTCTCAAAGCACCTTTGGAACATGTGTCATGGTTGCAATTAGACATATCTGTAAATTACTTAATGAACATCTTCCCCACTAGACTGTTTACTTCACAGAGGCTGAGATTATGTCTGGCACAGAGTAGTCCCTCAAAAAATATTTATTTAAGAATTTAATAACAGCAAAGAATTAAAAACTACCCAGATGTCCATATAATGGAACACTGTGTTAAACAGCCATTAAAAAGAATAAGGTAGCCCTAGCTGGTTTGGCTCAGTGGATAGAGCGTCAGCCTGTGGACTGAAGGGTCCCAGGTTCGATTCCAGTCAAGGGCACATGCCTGGGTTGTGGGCTCAATCCCCATTAGGGGACATGCAGGAGGCAGCCAATCAATGATTCTCTCTCATCATTGATGTTTCTATTTCTCTTTCTCCCTCCCTTCCTCTCTGAAATCATAAAGATATATTTTTAAAAAATTTAAAAAAGAATAAGGTATGTCATGATATGGAATGACTTCTAAGACATATTAAAATGAAAAAAGCAAGGTGCATAGCAGTCTGTAAGATTCTGTGTAAATTTACAAAGAGTACATATGTACGCTAGTAAGTGCATGCAATATTTTTCCAGAAATACTAACAGAGATTACCTTTGGTATGATGTACTAGTAGTAGGAATTTTGGGGAGGAAGGTTTCAAGTTTCCTTTTATACATTTCTGTACTGTTTGTATTGTTTTATTGCATTCATGTGTTATTTTAATTTAATAAAAATGTATTGGTATTCGATAGAGGGAACAAGTGCTGACTAGCAGAGCAAGACAAGAAGTTCAAAGACCATATAGACAGTCAGCAACTGGAAGCCATGCTAGAGTTGAAACAACCTACTATACTAGTATATTCCCTATCTTGGTTGGTGGCCCCCATTGCCACAGTAACCAAACCAGAAAACGAAGCCAACTGCTAAGCCAGTGATAGCGAACCTATGACACGCGTGTCAGAGGTGACACGCAAACTCATTTTTTTGGTTGGTTTTTCTTTGTTAAATGGCATTTAAATATATAAAATAAATATCAAAAATATGTCTTTGTTTTACTATGGTTTCAAATATCAAAAAATTTCTATATGTGACACGGCACCAGAGTTAAGTTAGGGTTTTTCAAAATGCTGACATGCTGAGCTCAAAAGGTTCGCCATCACTGTGCTAAGCCTTTCTTTTCCTTAGACCTCAGATCTATTCACTTAAGTCTTATTGTTCCTATTAACCAAACAGCTTTCTATTTCATTTTTTCCTCACCTTCCCACTGCCATTGCCCTAAATTAGAGTTTCATTCCATCTCCGTTAGACTACTGCAATACTCTTTTATTCTCTTGCTTCCAGGTTCCACTCAAACAACCCATCCCCTATTCAGCTGCTAGACTAATCTCCCAATCTAATTAAACCAAAACAAAGACTTACAAACCAATCCAGCCTCGTCTGCTACTCTTTCCCATAGCCCTTACATTTTAGCCAACCCAGTATACATAATTTACCTGAAACACCTTGTTAGCTTCTCCCTCTGGGATTCTGAGTATGCCCCCCCTTTGTTTTTTATATTCTCCCTTTCCCCATTTACTTAGTTAACTTCCACTCATATTTCATTACTTTCTACCCTACTCTTACCCACTTCAAACTAAATTAGCTCCCATAGCATTTTGCCCTCATCCTTCAGAACACTCATCACATTTGTATTTGTTTTTCCTGTATCTGTGTTCCCTACTTCCATCAAGAGAAAGACTAAACCCACAGTGCTTGAAAGAGAGCTTAGCACATAATAGTAGCTCAGTAAATTCTTATTCACTGGCTGACAGTCTGAATGAATGAATGCAAATTGGTGTGCATAACTTGTTTAAACCCCCTTGGCTAGCTCCTTACCATGTGAAAAACAAAGTTTATGACATCCTTCATGATTGGGCTCCTACCTGCCTCTTCAGGCTCATCTTTCCCAGCCCAAGCCTTTGCATCTCGTGCTTTAGCAATCCAGATAATAAAAGGGTAATATGCAAATTGACCCTAACAGCAGAACGACTGTGAATGACTGGTCACTATGACACACACTGACCACCAGGGGGCAGACGCTCAATGCAGGAGCTGCCCCCTGGTGGTTAGTGTGCTCCCACAGGGGGAGCTCTGCTCAGCCACAAGCCAGGCTGATGGCTGCCAGCACAGTGGTGGTGGCAGGAGCCTCTCCCGCCTCCTCAGCAGCACTAAGGATGTCCGACTGCAGCCTAGGCCTGCTCCCTGCTGGCAAGTGGACATCCCCTGAGGGCTCCCGGGCTGCCAGAGGGATGTCTGACTGCCAGCTTAGGCCCTATCCCCCGGGGAGCAGGCCTAAGCCAGCAGGTGGACATCCCCCGAGGGGTCCCAGACTGTGAGAGGGCACAGGCCGGGCTGGGGGAACCCCCCCCCCAAGTGCACAAATTTTTGTGCACCGGGCCTCTAGTTCTGAATAATGTAGAATTCCTGTAACAAACCATTTTACTGCTTCTTGCCTTCATGTATACTGATCATGCCACATCAATCACTTCTCCCTCCTTCTTCCTCATGTGTATCTAGTGAATACCCATTCACTCATAAAAAAAACACCCAGAAGTTATCTCTTCAGAGAAGTCTTCCCTGATCTCCTAAAGTTCATTTATGCTTCCTCTTTAACTTGTATGTTTTCTCTTTTTGTTATATTTATCATCCTGAGAATATTCTCCAGGTAAGAATTTTTGTCTTACTTATCTTTCCCCCTAATTTCTAATACATAACTAGAACATAGTGAACACTAAATGTCTGAAGTTAATTGCACATGAATTGGTGTAAGTATCAACTATTAATAGTATATCTATAATACCTCCATGCTTACATATAATATTTCTGGGCAATAGAACATTTTATCAATATTATTTGTAGTAACTCCATCAACTGCCCTGAAAGAATAGCAAATGCATATTTTTTTATATCTAATAAACCTTCATGCTGCTGATTGAAAGGCTGCATAAAGCTTTGTTTCCCTGGGACACAGCCAAATCTAGGGCAAACAGACCTCCCCCCTCTCCCCCATCAGATCTAAGGTTTCAAATCCATGTGGCAAGAAAGGAAAAGTAAATGGCCTCTATGCAGTTTTAACAGCAGCGAAAAAAAAAAAAACAACAGCCATTTAGTACCCATGCAAGCATTCCATGACATCTTCTCAGATCACATGAAAGAATTGGGCCTAGCATAACTAATGACAGGGAAAAAAAGAGGAGCAAAAACAGATTTTCCTTCTGTGTAGGGACTTCCAAATTCACAGATGCCAATTCTGAGTTAGCAAAGCCTATCTAAGCACTGCCATTTAGTCTCAGCACTTAGATTAAGAATCACTAAAGTCATCCTCCAGGTGTACAAGAGGTTAACAAAGTCATAACTACATAATTTTTTTAGCTTTCTAGGACCCCTCCAAGGTATACTAAATCATTTGTCACTCTTAAGCCCAATCAGCATTGGATAATTCATGGTTATGGCACAGTCAAGATCCTAGCCCATTTTGGAAACTCTGTCTTCATCCTAGTGATTTTGAAGTTCTTTGAATGATTGCCAGGAAAACGATTAATCTAGGCTTATCTAGGGCATTTCTGAGGACTGCACAGGATCTCTCTGGAACATTTCTTTTGGAACACCAGGGATCAAGGCAAACTCTGCCCACCCTTCAAAGCCAAATCCCAGTTCTGTCACTTTCAATAAGCTTTGCCTGTTTAACCCCACTTCGACCTGAACAAACCTTTGCCGGCATTTCTATATTGCTAACAGTCTGTGTCCCATGACTAAAGGCTTGATGATAGGGTGCTGTGTATTGTTATTCTATTGTTTCATGTAGGTTATTTTTCTTCACAAACTAGAGTAGTAGGAAGTTCCCTTAAGGTAGACATCAAGACTTCCCATTAGAGCCCAGCTCAACAAATGTCATCTAGTACTTCCTATACTCTAGATTACATTGGTTGTAACTCTTTTGGTCACAAACCACAGAAATCCAGTTGAGTAGCTTAAGCATAAATGGTGACTTAATTATACAAAGAAGTATATAAGTGTCTTATAGGACCCAATGAGAGAAATATAACTGGACCTGAGGAATGGGCTGTTTTACTTTTTCTTTAGCCAGATTAACCTATAATCTTCCTTTGCAAATTACTTTCCTCTACTTTGGGTACCAAAGTGGCAGAAAAGATAGCTTGAGGTAATCCCTAAGCATACATCACTGATACAGCCACAGAGTCAGAATCTTTCTCAAAGTTTCAATTTAAATTGTTGTAGCATGGACTCTGGCTCAGGTGAGGTCACAGGCTAACCCCTAAGTCTGTCAACTCTGCTGAGAATCTAATAACATAATTTAAATATAATATGGGTAAGTGTTTTTAAAAGAGATGAATTTATAATCCTATCAGAGCAAAGAGAAGGGAAATGGGGATTAGAGAGTATTATTGAAAAAATAGAGTTAACAGGAGGGAAATGCATTTCAAGCAAAGGGGACATCATGAATAAAGAGATGGACAAATGAAACAATATGTCTGAGGGTCTAAAACTAACATAAAATAAGAGGCATCACAAGCTTAAATACAGGCTAGAGAGGTAGGTAGGGGAAAAATCATTAGTCCTTACATGACAGATTAGGAAATCCAGTTCTATGTAGGATATGGCATAATCTGATTTCCGTGGTCGGCAAACTACAGCTCCTGAGCCACATGCGGCTCTTTGGCCCCTTGAGTGTGGCTCTTCCTAAGCCTTAGGAGTACCCTAATTAAGTTAATAACAATGTACCTACCTATATAGTTTAAGTTTAAAAAATTTGGCTCTCAAAAGAAATTTCAATCGTTGTACTGTTGATATTTGGCTCTGTTGACTAATGAGTTTGCCGACCACTGTTCTAGATCACTCTGACAGCTGTGTGGAAAATGGATTAGAAGAGGAAGAACACACCCTACCAACTCAGCATGAGGCACACATTTGGGCAAACTGGAATAACATCTGGATGAATGAATGCAATTCACAATATCCTGTTTCTGGCCACAACAGATGACCATTTATTTGATCACTGCTACCCCATTCATTACACTCGCAAGTTGCAGGTGGGTTTGTTTAGGTATTCCAGTGACTAAGTCACTAATTTTATTCTATTTTTAAAAAATCTTTATTGTTCAAAGTATTACATGTTTCCCCTTTTTTCCACCATTGACCTCTTCTAGCCCACCCCCGCCCCAGGCCTTTGCTACCCTATTGTCTGTGTTCATGGGTTATGCATATATGCATACAACTTTTTTGGTTGATCTCTTTATATTTCACTAATTTTAGATGCCAGGCTGTTCTGGAGACTTCCATGGAGCAAGATAAAGCCATAATTATTAAGAATCAGGAACCTTAGGGCTTAAGAAAGAATATCTAGCCTGGGGCAACATAAATTCAAATTGGGGCCAGTTAGCCTGGGGCTTAACAGAAGTTTGTGGGGTCATCTGATAGGATTGGGTATAAAAAGCCACAAGATTCCCAAGACTTGTCTTCTCCCAGCACTTCATAAATGTATTCTCAGATATCTCTCTACTTTTCCTTCCCATACCACCACCCACTACATCTACCCCATCAGCCTGCAAACAGCCCCACCCTTCCCTCAGTAATGATACTTTATGACAGTGGGTAACAATAAAATGGGGAGGAAGGGACAATCCAAAGGAAGTTGTTATAGATTGAGGTAACATTTGCCCAGACCACGCCTATAGAACTCATTGTGAGTGCACAACACTCTTCTGTCATCTTCTCAATCCTTTCAGCTAACATATTCAGTGACCATTACCATTTGGGAAACTGTTTTAGCAAAGCCAACCTGGCCCTCTTGCTTTCCCTGACTGAAAAGTTTTCAAGATCTCATTTATGCTCTTTTTCTCTCACTGTTTTAACAGGACATTTTATTTGAGGAAAACAAACAAACACTTAACTCAACCTGCTACTAAAGTTTACTACTCAAGAGACACACTCAAAGGTCACCCAAAGTTAGTGCCTGACATTTACTGTCACAGAGAGTGGCTTTCATGTGGAACCACACAGAGTTTTTAGGGCTGGCACTGTCTGTGGTCTCTAAAATATACATTCCATGGAATCAAATCCTGAGGACACACGTCAGAGTCCAATTCCCTGCCTGATTGCCCTTTTTTTACGCTACCTTCCCTTCTCTCCAAGTGTGGTCTACCCACTTGTGATTAAGGTAAGGATCTTCTTTTCACACTAACCAACTCAACTCCTACAATCCCACCCCAATCACTCCTTTTCTTCCTGCCTACTGCCATAGCTCTCCAAGTTAAAATGGACCTCTCTCAGCAGAGCTATATCCTTGTAAAAGACAATTGAGAGAAATACTCAGCTAACTCAGCACAAAAAGTTAAAAGCAAAATAATTAGATTCCTGCAACACTCTCCCCTCCAACAAAAAGCTACAAATACCTATGATCATAGTAATACAGCCATAGAAATAAGAATGATATGTGTAAATACACTCACACAATTATTTATATGGCTATTTCATAGCAAATAAATTAAGAACTGATTCAGAGAGAGAATAAGACTAGGCCAATCTGAGGATTTGGATTCTTATAGTGGATACTGACATACACAGGGGAAACCTTTATGCAGACAGAAAAATACAACTCTTTGTCCACTCCTATTCAAGAAAAGGTGCAGGCATCTAATTGGTTAGTAATTCAAATGTCTGGAGCTGAGAGCTGGCTCAAATTCAAAGCCAGGAGCAGGCAGAGGCTTTTGGCAAGAGTGTCCCTCTCTTTCCTCTTCCAGAGATGCTTCCTCCTTCCTGCTCAGGATCTCTGTGCTCTTGGGAGGGCCTCTGTTCTGAGGAATGAAAGGAAGTAACTAAGACCTTCATACTGAAAACTTAATGATAACATGCTACTCTTTGCATGGATGTTTGCATTTCAAAAGAAAGCAGAGAGTATAACCATAAAGAATAAATCCATAATAGTGGAATTTCAGAAATACAACACTTGGGGAAGGAAATAATAGGTACTCAGGAAAGAGGGTGAAGGGGGCTTTCCAACATCCCTCAAATTACACTTTTTTTGCCTATTTGTAAAAACAACATGATGTTGACACCCTCTCAAAGTACTTCATTTATCTCTACCATCTACAGTATCAAGTCCATGCTCTTTAGTCTAACATTCACATCTCAATCTTTCCAGATTAATTTTCCAATGTTCCCTTTTACAACTTCTTCACTCCACTAATTATCTCCCAGACATACCTTCACTTACTTTTCTCATGAAGCTTCCTCTCCCTGGAAGTCCCTGCATTTCTAAATTCTTCCAAATTTAACCCCACTCATTGTTTTAAAAAATATTCTTATTGATTTTTAGAGAGAGAGGAAGGGAGAGAGAGAGAGAGAGAGAGAGAGAGAGAGAGAGAAACATGGATGTACAAGCAACACATCGATCGGCTATCTCCTGCATACTCCCTACCGGGGATCAAGCCAGCAACCTGGGCATGTGCCTGATTTGAATAGAACTGGCAACCTTTCAGTGCTTGGGATGATGCCCAGCCAACTGAGCCACACTGGCCAGGGCAACCCCACTCATTCTTTAAAGCCCAGCACCAGTCCTACTTCTTCTATAAAATATTCCCCAAATATCCCAACCAAAGGTAATCACTTGCCAAATATTTATCCACATTCCTGCACTACAACTAAAATACAGAAAAATTCAATACCACACAATGATTGGAGTTGGATGGGTTTGGCTTCATAACCATCTAGTATTTTCTATTCAATCTGTGAACCTGGATAAGTAGCCTATCTCTCTGGACCTTATTTTCCTGTTTAAAAGGTAGATAATAACAGTAACTGTTTCACAAAGTTGTAAGCATTATATAGGACAATTCATAGAAAGCACTAACCCAGGGCTTGAATGAACAATAGCTATTATTGTACGTAAGCTCTCACAACAACTTTGTGAGGACCCTGGACTATTCATCAAGGACACTTCCTCCATGCTTTATCTACTGTCTCCATAAGCCTTCAATCTTGCCTTCCTAACTTGAACTATCAGAGTATGTTCGATATTATTAGGTAGCCACCAAAATATGTTCTCTTCTTTCTGGACACATGAAGTTAGGTGTGGCTATGTGACTAAACATGTAAAAGATTGTGTTCTAGTTTTATCCTTCTCAGTAAATTTCTATAAAGCTTTGAGAAAAGCACTTTAATTCCCTTGATCTCAATATTCTAATATGTAAGATGGGAATAACAAAGTATAGAGGCAAAAGTATCTGAAATAATCTTTCCACATTTCTCTGCTCCTAAATTCAGGGACTGGGTCTGTTATTTCCTAAATGTTCCCAAATAGAAATATTTCGTAATCATTATGGATTCTGTAAACTTGGCCAAACAACCAAAGAGGCCCTAGATGACATGTATGACTTCAGGTAACCAGGAAATAAAGTCAAGAATACTTCTGTCTTTACTTTTAAAAGCCCCCAGAAACTCTGCTTTATTGTATCAGAATGAATATTACAAAGTTCAACCCTAATTAAAACAAAAATAAATACCATTATAACTGAATTATCTTTCTACACTGACTCAATAAATATCTAATTTTCATTATTCTAAAAGCGCTTGAGAGAAAGAAAAGAGAGAATAATTATTAAATTTTTAAAATATAGAATAAAAGAGGGGACGCCACCACTGAATGTACAGAAATTAAAAACGATTATAAAGGAATAGTAAGAACTGTATGTCAACAAATTAAATAACCTACATGAATTTGACAAATTGCTAGAAAAAGACAGATTGCTAAAACTGACTTGAAAGTAAGAAAATCTGAATAGACCTATAAAAGCAAAGAGATGGAAATAGTAATTTTTAAGACTTTGCACAGTTCTGCCAGAGTGGCTTAGAGGTTGAGCATCAACCTATGAACCAGGAAGTCACGGTTCGATTCCCAGTTAGGACACATCCAACACATTGAGCCCTGATGCCCTGGTTGCAGGCTCCATCCCCAGCAGGGGGTTGCAGGAGGCAGCTGATCAATGGTTCTCCCTCATCTTTGATGTTTCTATCTCTCCCTCTCCCTTCCTTTCTGAAATCAATAAAAATGTATTTTTATAAAAAACCACAACTTTCCACAAATAAAAGCCCCAGCCCAGATGACTTCACTGATCACTATCAATTATTCAAAGAAGAATTAATACCAATCCATCACAGACACTTCAAAAAAATAGAATGGAAGAGAATTTTCCCCAATTACTGGTAGTTCAATGGAGCCAGCATTATCCTGTTACCAAAACCATACAAAAACATAACTAGAAGTACATACCAATATCTCTTGTGTATATAGACATACAAATCCTCAACAAAACACAGCAAAGCAAATTTAGTAACATATAAAAAGGATTATACATTGTGATCAAATGAGATTTATCCCAGTAATGAACATTTTGTTTAACATATAAAAATCAATGTAATATACCGTATTAACAAAGGACAAAACCCACATGATCACCTCAATAGATGCAGAAAACCATTTGAGAAATTCATGAGAGAAAAAACAACAACAAACAAGAATAGAAGGAATTGCCCAAACTGATAAAACACACAGCTAAGATATTAATGTTGAAAAACTGAATATGTTCCCCTAAACATAAGAATGTCTGCTCTTGTGACTTCTATCCAACAATTTACTAGAGGTTCAAGCTAAAATAATTAGCTATAAAAAAGAGTTCAAATTTGAAAAGAAAAAGTAAAATTATCAGTTTGCAGATGACATTGAGCATATCTCATGTTAAGTGTTCTTACTATACACACACACAAAACAAAGAAAACTCTGGGAGGAGTTGGATATGTCTAAAAGTTTGATTATGATGTTAGTATCACAGGTGTGTACACATGTCCAAACTCATCAAATTGTACACATTATATATGGGCAGTTCTTTGTGTATCTATTATCCTATATAATAAAGAGCTAATATGCAAATAGTTATCATGCCCTCACGCTCTCACACCCTCATGCCCTCGTGCTGGGGCCAGGGGACCTGAGGCCAGGCCAGGGGACCTGAGGCCACATTCCCCACCCAGCGGGACTTGATGGGGGACCTGAGGTTGCACCCCCCCCCAGCAGGGCTTGACAGGGGTGGGCCAGCCAGGTCTCGGTCTTGCACGATTTCGAGGCGCACGCGGGTGGGCAGGGACTTGACTCTGGGTCCCACAGCGCACCCAAGACTCTGACAGGAGGGAGATTTTCATATACATTTTACTAATTTTCTTTCATCTCTGACACTTCTATTATAGAGAAAGGGCAAATAGCAATATTAAAATCTTTTCTCTAATTAATTGCCTTTTAATGTGCATGAATTTTGTGCACCGGGCCACTAGTACCTTAATAAAGCTGTTAAAAAAGAGTATGGTACTGGCAAGCACAGACATATAATCAATGAAATAGGATTGACAGTCTAGAAATAAACCCTTACATTTATGGTTGATTCTACCCAAAGGTTTCAAGACAATTCAATGGGGAAAAGATAGTCTTTTCAACAATAGTGCTAGAACAGCTAGATAGTCACATGCAAAAATTGAAACTGGGCCTTGCTGGTATGGCTCAGTGGTTGAGCATCGACCGATGAACCAGGAGATCATGGTTCAATTCCTAGTCAGAGCACATGCCCGGGTTGCAGACTTGATCCCAGAACAGGGCATGCAGGAGCTCGCCCATCCATGATTCTCTCTCATCATTTATGTTTAATATATCTCTCTCCCTCTCCCTTCCTCTCTGAAGGCAATAAAAATATTTTTAAATGACGCCGGACCATTCATTCCATATACAAAAATTAATTCAAAATGGATCAATGACCTGAATGTAAGAGCAAATCACACAAAAATCTCAGAGAAAAGACAAACTTGATTACCTTGCATTTGGCAATGGAATCTTGGATATGACATAAAAAACATAAGTGAGAAAAGAAAGACAGATAAATTATACCTTATCAAAAATAAAAATATTTGTGTTTCAAAGGATGTGATAAAGAAAATTAAAAGAACATCCAAATTACAATTAGACCACAGAACAACCATCATTCAGAACCACCTGAAATCTGGCTAAACAGAAGTCCTACAACTAGAGAATTAAAGAAGAAGCCACAATGAGACTGGTAGGAAGGGCAGAGGCCTGGAATTGGCTGGTCTGATACCTATGAGTGGCATTTCTTTAACTGGGAGGGATATCTTGGCTGTGGAGGTCTACGTGAGGAGCAAGGGGTCCCAGCCCCATACCAGGTCCCCATCCCATGGTTCCAGTGTCAGGAAGAGAAGTCCCTGTAACTTCAGGCTGTAAATACCAGTAGGAATTGTGGCTGAGTAAGATGGAGGCTGCTGGAGTCCCAGGTGTTCCTCTTAAAGGACCTGCACATGGACTTACACCTACTCACTGCCTCTGAGCTCCAGTGCTGAAGCAGCAGCTTGAAAGAATCCAGGGACATATGTAGAGGAACTAAATTGTCTGGCATCAGGGCAAGAACTGGGGGGCAGCTTTCTCCCAGACAAAAGTGCTGGCAGAGGTCACTATTCCTATGCTGAGACCTCCCCTGCCACAAAGCTGACTGGCAGGCGCCATATTTGAGTTTCCATCAACCTGGCTCACACTGTTCCCCTGACCTTGGTGACTCCTGAGACCTGCTCCACCCAATTTGCAGCCCCAACATAATGGCTTGGGTCGATTTCTTGGTTCTCTGTTCTGTTCCATTGATCTATATGCCTGTAATTGCACCAATACCAGGCTGTTTTGATTACAGAGGCTTTGTTTGTAGTGTTCTTTCCATATGAATAGCCTGCCTGACTCAGGCTTCAGACTTTTCCAAAGTCTTTGCAGAGAACCAAAGCCCCACTTAAGCATGTCCTGCTCCATAGAGTCGGCTCCTGCATAGTAACTCTTCTGCACCAATCTGCATTCCCACCAGCAGTGTGCTAGGGTTCCTTTTCTCCACATCCTCGCCAGCACTTGTCATTTGTTGATTTGTTGATGATAACCATTCTGACAGGTGTGAGGTGATACCTCATTGTCATTTTAATTTGCATTCTTTGATGATCAGTGACTTTAAGCATTTTTTCATATGTCTCTTGGTCATCTGTATGTCTACTTTGGAGAAGTGCCTATTTGGGTCCTTTGCCCATTTTTAATTGGATTTTTTGTCTTCCTCTTATTAAGTTGTATGAGTTCCTTATATATTTTGGATATTAAACCTTTATCAGATATATCATTGCCAAATATGTTCTCCCATACAGTGGGCTCTATTTTTGTTTTGATGGTTTCTTTTGCTGTGCAGAAGCTTTTTATTTTGATGTAGTCCCATTTGTTTATTTTCTCCTTAGTTTTCTTTGCCCTAGGAGATGTGTCTGTAAACATATTGCCACCAGAGATATCTGAGATTTTGCTGCCTATGGTTTCTTCTAGGATTTTTATGGTTTCACGACTTACATTTAAGTCTTTTATCCATTTTGAGTTTATTCTTGTGTATGGTGTAAGTTGGTGGTCTAGTTTCATTTTTTTGCATGTACCTGGTCCAATTTTCCCAATACAATTTATTGAAGAGACTGTCTTTACTCCATTGTATGCTTTTACGTCCTTTGTCAAATATTAATTGAGCATAACGGCTTGGGTCGATTTTTTGTTTCTCTGTTCTGTTGCATTGATCTATATGCCTGTAATTGTACCAGGACCAGGCTGTTTTGATTACAGAGGCTTTGTACCATAGCTTGATATCCAGTAGTATGATCCCTCCAACTTTGTTCCTCTTTCTCAAGATTGCTGCAGCTAATCGGGATCTTTTGTGGTTCCATATAAATTTTTGGAGTATTTGTTCTAGATCTGTGAAAAATGGCGATGGTATTTTGATAGGGATTGCATTAAATCTATAGATTGCTTTAGGTAGTATGGACATTTTAATGATATTAATTCTACCAATCCATGAAGATGGTACATTTTTTTACTTCTTTATATCTTCTTCTGTCTCGCGTAAGGCAGGTTTTTTCTTTTTTCTGTGCTGTGGCTTCAGGAGGGGGCTAGAGCCTCAGGAAAATTGTCCCTTTCGTTTTGGGGGGTATGACCGAATACAGGACTCCCAGCTGCTGCTTTTCCCTATCTGCCCACAATGCTTCCCACCCCAGCCTCTCCTTAGGCAGTCCGAGTCCACACTACCCTCCTTTCACCAAAGCCTTGGGTGAGTAGCTGCTAACAAAACTCCTGTGCTCTGGGTTTTAAAAAAGAGGGGAAACACACACACACACACACACACACACACACACACACACACACACTAAACAAAAAAGCAGGCTTTATTTCTCTCCAACCAGCTCAGATCTACCAGCTCTGGTCTCTTGAGTAGCCAGAAGCCCTGCTGCCTTTCATGGCTGGATGTTACGTGGGCCACTGGTCTTGGCTGTGGTGCTCCAGGCTGTGCAGCTCAGCCTGGGTTCTGGGCCTTGATCTTTTCAGGGACATAACCCTCCCATAGCCGAGAGATCCCTCTTCACTCTTGGCCTGCCACCCATGAAAGCTGGGGCAACCGCTCTCATAACCTTGCCCTTCCTACCAGTCTCCAGTTTTTTTCTGTCCTTTCTTGATATAAGTCTCCTCCTCAGCTGGACCTCGTTGGTAATTCCAGATGAATTTTTCCCAATTTAGTTTTATTTTCATTCTGGCCTTGGAGGGAGATGCAAGAAAGGTCTGCCTTTCGGCTGCCATCTTCTTTCATTTGATTGTTTCTTTTGGTGTGTAGAAATTTTCAGTTTGATGTAGTCCCACTTGTTAATTTTTGCTTTTGTTGCTTTGGGTGACATAGCAAAAAAATTCAATTTGTTTAGGACAATGTCTCTCTGTGTTTTCTTCTAGGTATTTTATGGTTTCGGGTCTTATGTTTAAGTTTTTAACCCATTTTGAGTTCATTTTTGTGAGTTCTGTAAGATAGGAGTCCACTTTCCTTCTTTGGCATGTGAATATCCAGTTTTTCCATCACCATTTATTGAAGAGACTATCCTTACCTCCTTGAGTATCTTGTCAAATATTAGTTGACCATATATGCATGGGTTCATTTTGGGGCAATAATTGAAAGTTACACAAGATGCACAGCAAGACCTGATAAAAAGAAAAATATATGATCACCCAATTTGGGGGATAATCATGACTCAAGCCCAAATATCTTGTGTGTTTTTTCTGATATAAACTATGCAAAAAGGGAAAAGTAAAACTTCAATGAATCAAGCCTTAAATGTTACTCCTACAGGGAGTTTTAACAATTTACTGGTAGTATACAAAGCCGAATAACTAACGGAAAATATAGAGCCAGGGACAGACATTCTTGTAAGAGAAAATATAAGGGAGCCAAATTTATGAGCCAACTTGCTCTTTAAAGGTGAATGGACTTGAGCTTTAACTATCATATAGCCCTAACTAGCAAAAACCTTCCCCTGATGTTAACTGTGTTTGTTGTCAAAATAAGATCCTACCAGGTTTCCAGCCAGCAATGTACTCTGATACCAATGTCAGATGGATATCACCCAGCCACCACATTTAGTAAAGAAATGTAGCTCATTCTTCAACCTCTAGTCAATACCTCCAAAATTTACATTCTGTAAACATTCACACTTTGCTTCTAAACAAATAATTTCATCATAAGCTAGTTCACAGTAAAAACTACAATAAGTTTTCACAATATATTACAGGAGCTCTGGCTATTCAGTCCTAAATAATGGCTCCTTTTGCTGGACAAGTAAATTGAAATTGATTTGTTTCAGCTGCCTGTGCTAGAACACACAATGCCTGCTTACAACAAGCCTATTGACTTCTGCAAACAGTACTCAGGCTGCTTCCTCAAGGACTCCTGGCAGGATTTTTAAATCATCCCACCTTCTCTCTCCTAACCCCAAGAACAAAGCATCCATTCAAATAAGGACTGAGTACAATGTGTCCAAAAATGGGAGTGTGAGGGAACTTCCTTTACCATTAACTGAACAGAGCCCACATTGAGGAGTGGGTTCTCAGATGAAAGGAGAGAGACACAAAGAGAGACTTACTAAAAAAGTCAAATAAAGCCCTAGCTGTTTTGGCTCAGTGGACAGAGTGTCAGCCTGCGGACCAAAGAATCCCGGGTTCGATTCTGACCAAGGGCACATGCCTGGGTTGCAAGCTAATCCCCAGTGTGGGGCGTGCAGGAAACAGCCAGTCAATGATTCTCTCTCATCATTGATGTTTCTATTTCTCTTTCCCTCTCCCTTCCTCTTTTAAATCAATAAAATATATTTTTTAAAAAGTCAAATCAAGCCCAGCCGGTGCAGTTCAGTGGTTTAGCGTTGATCTATGAACCAGGAGACCACAGTTGATTCCCAGTCAGGGCACATGCCTGGGTTGCAAGCTAATCCCCAGTGTGGGGCGTGCAGGAAACAGCCAGTCAATGATTCTCTCTCATTATTGATGTTTCTCTCTCTCCCTCTCTGCTCCTCTCTGAAACCAATAAAAATATATTTTAAAAAGTCAAATCAACTACTCCAGTGAATCACAAAGTGAGAGAGAGATACCCTCCACATCTTTGGAACAGTGCCATCATGGAGACAGTTGAGGCTAGAAAAAAAATATCCTGATAGAACTCTTATCTCTAGAGAGATGATTATGACCAGCTGAAGAGATAGTGCAGGCCTCTGGCTGCTGATTTCTAAAGATGTTGCATACAAAGCCAATGATGCTTCTTGTACTCCTGTCATCAGGAAGGCAGGCTGGCTGGGCAGAACAGGAATCTGATTTTCACAATGATTGCACAGGAGTCTGGGACTGGATTTTGACAGCACCGAGGTTTCTTTGTAGGATGATGCATCTGGTGGCACAGGCCAGCTGTAGTAACACTCTATTATGAGTTCCAGAGAAACCTTTACCTTAACAAACACCAAAGTGGCTATCCTTGGTCACCCCAGGATATCTCTATGGATTTTAGAGTTTCCAAAAAAATATTCCTTTTCCATATACTCTTTTCCCCACAACTGTGTGAGGAAGGCAAGCCAAGTATTATTATTCTCATTTTAAATATTAAGAAAATGAGGCCCAGCCAGCATGGCTCAGTGGTTGAGCGTTGACTTATGAACCAAGAGGTCACAGTTCGATTCCACATCAGGGCACATGCTGGGGGTTGTGGTCTCAATCCCGAGTGTGGGGCATGCGGGAGGCAGCCTATCAATGATTCTCTCTCATCATTGATGTTTCTATCTCTCTCTCCCTCTTCCTTCCTCTCTGAAACAATAAAAATATATTTTTTTAAAAAAGGAAATGAGAACCAGAGACAGAGGAAATTTTACCAATGGTCCAACAGCTTGTAAATGGAAGTCAAAAAATTTTAACCCAGATCTTGTGGCTCTGAGTGCTTTCTTAACAATATTTGGATTTTTTTCATTTATTCAATCATTCATTCATTCAACAAATATAGATCAAATGTTAACTCTATGCCAGGTAATGGGAGTTCTCACGCTGTTCATAGTCTGGAATTTTCCTTCAGTATCACTTCTTGGTGATACAAAGGGAACTATGGAAGGTGTGTTCCTCTGCATATATTAATCCCAGGCTCAGTAAATTTCTCCCATTAAAGCCTAGGAGGTTATTTTTTATCCCAGTAGAAATATATAGTTATGATAATAATCAATGCTCTTTTCACAGAAGACTAATAAACACCTGTCAAGGTGCCTCTCAAACAGCACATACCACCAATATCCACTCAGTAGAAAACTGTCACTTGCCAGACCTTCAAACTTAAGACTTTCTGAAGATTGCTGCTGCTCAGCTCTGGGGTTGCTATGAGCTGATCCAGGAATACTTCTGAAGTTGACGCAAGACTCTCATCTCTCCATACCCAGCAGTGGCCATTAGCTTCCTAGTATATATAACCCTCATGCATGTTAAGGAGCCTTTTCCCAACACTATCTAATCACACAGAACTTTTCTGCATCCCCTCACCACAGCTTACCTTTCTTATATCCCCATTTCCTTGAGGCTTTCTCTATGCTAAGTAAGTAGTAAAAATAATCTCGACTGAAGGTACTCCTCTTGGTTTCATATACTTGCTTTTTCATAGGGCCTTGTGCCTTTACAAAGTAATTTGCATAGTAGGCACCATGGCAAAATGATGATGAGAGAAACTTACATACAGGGGAAGGGCCTTTTCAGTGCCATGTTCAATTCACAGCCCAGGAATAGGGGCATATGTCACTTTTCTGAACAATTAGATGAAATGCGATGATTATCATCATGCTGTGGGGACACAATGCAGTTATTGCTAAGGGCAGAGAAACATCCAATCAATCAGGCATGGGCCTCAAAATTCCTGAAAGGACAAAACCGACCATTACTTCTTCCCCCTAACCCTTCATTTGCGCAACATATTAGGCATTGTCTTCAAATAGCTCTGGATGAAATCTATATTTATAGCTGAGCTCTTGTCAGTGTGGTCTCCAGTTACATGTACCTTGTAAACAAAATCCAGGCTAAATTGCTGGCTTCACTTCTAGCTACTCCAAGGTCTGTGTATGACCTTATGCTTCAGTGGTAGTTACTATCTCACAAGGCTCATTGGCAACCATTTGTCCCATCCTTTCAAAATTTTATATATCAATCAGAATATCACCTTTCAGACCCTCTGGCAATATAAGGGAGGGTTGGTTCTCCCACAAGGCCACAGCAGCCATCTCACTTCACAGGCTGATTTTTCAGGAGTTTAACAAGAACTTCAAAATGCACTATGAGATAAACCTTGGCCCCACAGCTTCTTAGCCCTTCCAATGAGGTGATTTGAAGGAGGGGCAGAAAGGTACAGGAAGACCTTAATCAGTCATAAAGTCCTGCTGTTAACCAGTCTTATGACTTGCTCTCTAAACTCTATAGCCATCCTGATCCAGGGTCTCAATCCCCTCATACCTGTCTTACTGAAATTGATATTTATCTTCATCTAAGGTTCTCTTCCCTTTTATGTACTGTTGTAAGGTTAGTTATTTTGAAGACATAGCTTTCGGTGTGTCATTTCTCTGCTCAAAGTCCTTCATTGACTATTTCTAGGACAATGTCCAAGTTCCCAAGGCGAGCATTCAAGACCCTCCACGCAATGCCCCACCCTAGCTATCCAATGTTATCTTTATCTACTTCCTCAAATGGGACTTCTGTCCTGCAAAGATCAGCTTTTCATTGTCCTGGCATATATCATATTTACCCTATCCTCAGTGCCTTTATTCCAGACTATCTCTCCTATCCTGTGCAGCACAGAATGTCCCCTAACTCTCTTCTCTGTCTATCCAAACACAAACTTATTGCTCAGTGCCCTGCTCAAAACATACCTCTTCCTTGAAGCCTTACCCAACTGTCTCCATCCATACCATGTGCAGTGTTAGGAATGCTGAATATCAGACACCTTCCCACACCTACAGAATCAGAATATGTATTTCAACAAGATCTTATTACACATTAGTTTGCGAGGCACTGTCCTAAACAACACTATGATTGTACCATTAAAAGAAGAGATAAAGATACCTATGACTTCCAATTATGATAGACAATCAAACTCTCCTTTGCTTTTCCCCATCTATTTTTCTCTATCTATTTCCCATCTTCACTATGTATTTCTTTTAGTTTGTGGAGATACAAGGGAATCAGGAAGGGTTTTAGCTTCCCAACCATCTATACCCCACAACCTGTTCCTTTCACCACCTTTGTGTCATTTGAGGACCCAAATTCCCTTGTTTTGATTTTCAGGCTTCCCTAGTCTGGGATCAAAATTTCATATAATTGATTTTGCTGCCAGCTAATTATACACACACACTTAACTACATTGGGCTCCCCTCCCCCAAAGGCAGAACAAATTGGTGAGTGAACCTATGAGCCTTAGTTTAAGGACAGGAAAGTAATCAGCAAGCCAGGTTAATAGATATACAGTAGTACCCCCTTATCCATGTTTTGCTTTCTGTAGTTACAATTACCCACAGTTAAGTGAGGTCCAAAAATATTAAATGGGACTTTACAGACATAAACAATTTAAATTTTAAATTACACACCATTCTGAGTAGCGTGATGAAATGACACATCTTGCTCCATCCTGCCCGAGACATGTCCATGCTGTATCTGTTATCCACCTCTTAGTCACTTAGCCAACTAGGTTATAAGATCAACTGTCATGGTATGACAGCACTTATGGAATTTAGCACAAATAAGGGAAAAGACTTATTAGAAATGTACGTAGAGCACTAATTCTAGTACACAAAGTACTGTTTAGGCTAACAGTGCTTGCAAATGCCTGATTCTCCTGGAATCAGAGTATTCTCCTATGCAGGCCAACCATTCTCCCTATTCTGAACTTGTCAGTAACATGACCTTCTCATCACAGACCCCAACAGAAGTTTCAGCTCAATTCATGCCAGAAAAAACACAAAGTCCAACTTAAAGAAGTTGAACTAATGAATTGTTACTACAGTTCTAGTACCCATAGCATCAGAATTACCCGAGGCACTTGTTAAATGCACAGACTCCCTGTCCCCGGCATAGATGAAATTAATCAAAACTTCACATTTAAGGGCCTGGAATCCCCATGTTTCAAAAGCTTTCTGGGTGATATGGGAGCCACTGTTTTAGTGCATTCCCAAGTAACAGTCCTCTTGGGCTACCTGATTCTTCACCAGAGCCTTGTTAAACTGGCTGCCATGCAACTGCATTCTAGCATCTGTCCCCTAGCAGACACCAAGGGCATTTCCTGTCTTCTTTACAAAGCTGCTCTATGCATCTGTGGTGACACTAAAGTGGAATGCCTTTTAAAGAGTTTTCCTATGAGACCTTTTACCTTCTCTGATTATCACATCCAGCAGCACATCCAGCAGCCAGTGAAAGACTTGTCCTCTCCCAGGTGAGGCCTTGCAGCAGGCTCAGACCTGCAGATTAAACAGCATCCTACGTGACCAGACTGGAAGTCCCTGCCCACAAAGGTCCTGATTACCAATGGGACCAGGAAATTGCTCAAGGTGGTTAACACTTCAAAGGTAGCCCAAGGATTCCAGAGTAGAGAGAACAACCATCACCGTTGTCACTACACATATGATATTCCAAAATAACTTATTTTTAAATCCCTCCAGACAGAAGTGCTGGATTCTGCAGAAGGTATAAAAGGCAAAGTTGTGAAGTAGGGGAGGCTTGTATCTAGGGTTCCTCAGTCTCCCTGTTCTTTCCTGTAGGCATCACACAGTGGCAGCTGACCCTTGTGCTTCCCTAGCCTGGTCTTGCTTCTGACCTTCCCTTCCTTTTACTATGCCCTCTACCCTCCAGCTCTGGTTGACTTCCCTCCAGGCTCTCTCTGAGTACAATGTGGTAGGTGCTAGATCATATAAGTAAATGCCCTTTAGGGTTTCAGGAAAAGTTCAATTAGGGACCAATCTGAACTAACCATTCCACTAAAGGTAAGTGATACAGTTACTTTCACTGTATCCCTGGCATCTAGCTCACCATGATTCTACATTGAGCTCCTAGCACTTACCACAGGCTGAACTCCAATGCTGGTAATCTGACAGCTATCTATGGTTGGACACTAAGAGAACCCCCCAAAAAGTATGATTGACTCAGAGAAACCCCACCCTGTGCCCCAGCAGTAAAAACAATTCAAAGATACATCCTGTCTAATTAACTATAAATGAGAAGTGTTACTATAGGGAGGATAACAAGTTATCAACTGGAATTTATAACTCACCAGTAAAATATGGGAGGGGGTAGAGAGGGACAACAATGGAGTTTCTTATATAGGTAAACAGTGAATTAACCAGAGCCTACTCAACCTAGACCTCAGAGCCTCATGGTCAACAACATAAAGATGTGTTTTTCAGTGTGTTTATTGGCATGTCCTTGACTCTGCTCATATTGGACAAATAAGAATTGAGCCATGGTGGCAGAATATTCATGGAGGTGAATATTTATAACCAGAATAAACAATAAAACCTTAAAAACCATCGAATGTGAAAGATCTAACATCATTGCCATTTGTTGTAGCTTTGGGCTATACATAAGTTTTTAAAATAAATTTCAGTCTTCTAATGGTATCATATTTGAAATATGAAAAAAAATCTGAATGATTTCAAGGCAGTTCACTCTGTAACAACTGTTACGTTCTGCCTGCTATGAATTGTCAGAGATGCACTCATGTGTCTTTTAATAACAACCTTGGAAACCAGTCATTTTTTTCAGTTGTTCCCTAGATGCTGATCACTCCTCCCAGCTAACTCCTCCTACCATACAACATGTTTCTAGGAAGCTCCCTATGGATCAGGTGTATCTCTGTCTCCAGTAGCACTGTATGCTGACAAGGGATAAACTTGTAGGTAAAGTCATTAATGAAAAATGAGACCAGGTCTTGTTCCAGGATGAGGGCAGCAATTGTAGCCCTTGGCAACATTAGGAGGGAGGTGAAGTCTGTCTTCACTGGTTTTACTGTCCTCCTCCCCTCCCTCTTCTCTGCCCTTAAGCCAGCAACACAGTCCTCCCAACCCCCATATCTACCCGTTCCTGCACCAGAGCAGGGTCTTCTAAGTAGAACCACAAACGTGAACAAAGAAACAGGAGACTTGTGTTCCAACCTGGGCTTTATCTAGCTGTATGATTTTGGAGAAGTCACTTCTCTCAGTCTCAGTATCCTCATTAATAAAATGAAAGAAAGACGATCAAAAGAACTAAAATGTATAGAGCTCTTCCCAAGTGCAAGACACTGTGCTTGAGGCTGTTTCTATCAATCATTCTTTTAATCTTCCCACACAGTTATTACAATGCTTACTTACAGATAAGTAATGTGAAGTTCTGAAGGGTTATGTGACTGGCTCAAATATGCAAAGCTTGTGAGTGGTAGGAGAGGGTTCTTTATTCAGATTTGCATGTCTGACTACATTGCTCCTGGGGGCTTGGCACAGATAGTCCCTAAGGCCCCTTCCACTTTTGACATCTTAGAAGCCTATGAAATCCTGCAACTGTCTGCTTCATCTTTTTAAGATGCCAGTTCCATAAACTTTTGTGAAAAGGACAAAGTTGGGTGACATAAACTGGAGATACTTTAAAGGGAAGTTGGTGCCTAAGTATAACAGTATGTAAACCAGAGAGACGAGACCTGAGTAGGACTTTAAAAGAGAATTAAAATAATGTGCCAGCTAAATTTTAAAATGCTCACCTCCACTCTGTAAGAGAAAGGGAAATAAGCTGTATGGAAGCTAAGATTCTGTAACTCACTACCCCCTGCCACCTTCAATAGAAGAAAGGAACTGGTTTGTCTCCAGGCAGCTTAATGGACCAAAAGTGGATGCTATGTTTTCTCACCAACTGAACAAGATTGCCAAACACTTCTCTAACTTTGTTTACTTTGTTTTCCCTGTGTCATCTTATGCCACTGTCACCCCTTGCTCTCTGAACTTTCTAGGCTATAGTGTGCACTTTATATTTGAGGGAGGGTAGTAGGATAATTGTAGTGGCCTGAGTCATGATAGTGGCAGTAGAGATAGAGATTTGGGAAGAGAGAAAATCAGCACTGATGAATATCAAGGGCTAGGAAGGAGCAGGTTTCCTATTTGGGTGAATAGAAGCATAGTAGAGCCAGTCCCTGAGATTGTGAATACTGGGTGAAGGGCCAGAGTGGGAGGGAAATTCATAAGTTGTCACAGAAGAGAAGTTTCTCTCCTCTGAAAAGCCCCCCCCCTCCATCATGAGTCTCTCCAGTGAAATGAATGCTAAATCATCACTCACATAGGTTTTAAACTTGTAATTCAGGTCTACATGTTCTCTCCCCAGAATTATATTATAACTAGAGGCCTGGTGGACAAAATTTGTGCAAAGGTAGGTTCCCTAGGCCTGGCTGGCGATCAGGGCTGATCTGTGGGGCGACCGGCAGGGTGATCGGGGGCCTTCACTGGCACCGCCTTGGAGGTGACCGGCAGGGTGATCGGGGGGCTGGCACCGGCCTGCTGGCTGGCTGGCCCTGCCCCTCACTGCCACCCACTTGCTGACTGGCCCTGCCCCCTTCCGCTGCAGCCAGCTACCTCCCTCTGTGGGGCGACCAGTGGGGTGATTGGGGGTCCCTGCTGGCACCTGCCTTGGCTGGCCTGGGGCCTGAAGGCTGGAGGCAGCTCCTGCATTGAGCGACTGCCCCCTGGTGGTCAGTGCACGTCATAGAGGCTGGTCGTTCCACTGGTTGTTCCACAGTTCAGTTGATTTGCATATTAGGCTTTTATTATATAGGATAATTCTAACTTCTGTTCCTGCCTCTAGCCTTGCCCCCTTCCAATCTACCCTCCATACTGCTGCCAGAGGATTCTGATTCATAGGCAAATCTCTTTATATCACTGTCTTTCTTAAAGCCCTTCAATGGCTCCCTATTGCCCTCAGCATAGAGATTCAGTACCCTCGAATGGTGTAAAAAGCACTTCACAAACCCACCTGCTCCTACAGATTTACATCTCTAAACACACCAAACTACTTGGAGTTCCCAGAGAACACTAGAACATTTAATATTTTTGTGCCTTTGTTTATATTGCCCCCTTTACCTAAAATGCTCTCTCCTGCACCTCCAGGGAATATCTACCCAATATTCACAACTCATATCACATATACCTTCCCTCTCAAGCCTTTCCTGACATCCTCACCATGACTTAATTTGTGCCTCACAACCAGTACAAGATCCTATTGTGATACCTATGGCACTTTATAGCACTTAATTGTTATATAGATTTGTGCCCTCACTAGAATAGAAGGACAAGAACTATGCATACAGTTTGGCACAGTTCACTCTTAGCAAAAGACCATTAAATTAAGGGATGAATGACTGATTAAATGAATAAGCAAATTAATGGAATGATGAACAATGAACAAATGGTGTCAATACTAGCAAAAATAAGATACAACACATTACATGTTCAGAGTGCATCACAATTTACAAAGCACTTTAAACTTTCTACCTAATTTGCCCCTGATAATATTGTGAGGCAGAAAAGGCAAACAGATGGCAACACCACATCCTTCTATAAATGACAGATTTGGGTGACTTTTGAAGGTCACAGATCTAGTACAACAGAGTTAAGATTAGAACTCAAGTAGCCTCAGTTAACCCAGAATTATCTCTTCAGTGGCTAACCAAATGCTATGAGAAAGAAAATTACTAGGTAATAGGAGCTTTTATTCTTTTAACCCCTACCCCCAAAATCCACTTTCTCCATATATTCAGTTTAGCAGCAACCTCTACCACAGCACTTTTAGACTTTTTAACATTTGGCACAAAGTCAGGTCAGTGTTACCTGGCCTTGTCAGCACTCCAAGAGCACAGCAGTACAGGGCTAAGGGGGGACCTCAAATGTTTTGCCCATTGCAAGTCTCATCAGAAAATCAAATACATAACTCTAAAAATATCCCCCGTGATCTATGCATGTAGCCATAGTGTCTGACAAATTCAATTAAATCTGTCATACATCATTCTCCACAGTGTTATTGAGAGAGACATAGTAGTATTGAATTTTAATTATTCAGCTTCTATTGATCCCACCATAATCTGGTGAGAATCATTTGCAAACTGACAGTCCTGTCAGGAGACAGCCACTATTATCTAATTATAAATCTCACAGTGTCATTTGATAAAGGTTAGGATTTTTCTTTCACATACACACACACACACACACACCAAAAAAAATTACCAACAAATTCCTGTATAGAAACCAAAATAATGCACACAGATTTTAACTTAAGCTGAGATAAGTGGAGCCTGGTTTGTGGCATCATTGCCTACCTCTATCACTCTTCCCACACTGATTGATCAATACACTCACACTGAGTGCTTGAGCACTGCCTTCATGCATGCTCCCGAGTTTATGCTGTAGGATTTCTCCACCAAGCCCCTTCATCTCCTACCATCATAACCGAATGGCATACTTATTCCAAAGGGACCTGTGATCCAAGATAAGGCTTCTTTGCTCATTATAATCAGTGGCCACCATTTTTGCATTCTCACAAATGTCATCAATGCCTCTATACAGAGGAATAAAGAGTGGTAGAAATTTCAGGTCCTTGCCAATGGGTGGGGAGAGAGTGGGGAAAAAATACCTAAAGGTACAATTTGATCTGCACCACCTGACCACCATGAAGGACTGGCCTAAGAAGAAATTGTCACCCAGCCAGTTAGTGAATCAGTCAATAAATAATTTTTGAATACTGATTTTGTGCCAGGAACTATGCTAGGCCCTGAGGGATACAGTGGTGAACAAAACATAAACATACTCGACCAGGATTTAAATAATGACTATAATTAATTTATTAAATGATTAAAACATGTAATAACCCATGAAGGAGAAATAAAATGTTGTTCTCACTTAATCTAAGATGCCAATGATTAGGCTGAGAAATGAAAGGTGAGTGGAGTGTTATCTGGGTGAAGAGCGAGGCTTGGAGAGACAAGAGTGTAGATACCCTCTAGGCAGAGGAATGACTGTGAACAAAAGTATCTCAGAACATGAAAGGTGCATGGTAAGGGAGAGGTGGTAGCAATAAAGGATGCTGAATATGGTTGGTATCAGGTGCAACCACTGGTGTGGCCATTGCTAATAGATACTTTCAAGGCTGGTTGCAGTAGGTATGGCTGGTAGGTAGGATTGCTGGTGATGGGGATTGCCAATAGATAGTTGTTGGTGATAGGCATGGAGTGTGGGATTAGAACTGAATAGTGGTTATGACTGTTGATTGGCATGGCAATTAATGGTATGTGTGGTAAGTGTATCATGGCTCTGGTAGAGAACATCACTTATGGCAGTGGGCAACACTGTTGATGATAACTTATGGAGGTGGCTATGTTCAGTTGGCATAGATAGAAAAAAGCAGGAATCCAACTTTATTTTTCTTAGATGGCTACCCAGCTTAAACAACATAATTTATTGGATAAAGCATCTTTTCTCCTCTGATTTGACATATGTAGCATATTTACTATATACTAAATTCCCACATGTATCTGCTGGGAATTATCACCCTGATAATTCCCTGAGACGCTGCCCCACCACAAAGGTCTGTGGGCACCTGTCAGGTGGTGGCTGGCATTGGTGTACCCTGGAACTTTTGTTGGGTGATCTCAGACCCAGCACTGGCACTGAGTTTGAATCATTCAGTCTGGCGAATACCACTTTTGTCCCTACCTGGTGACTCACTGAGAACCTACCTCTTGAAGGTCTCATACCACCACAGGTTCTTTCAGTGACTGAGTGTAACAGATAGCCGGCAGGCAGAAGAAGGTGAAGGCAGAGCTCGAGGTA
>NW_005364953.1:6618776-6649973 GCF_000412655.1 Myotis brandtii
GATTTCAGAGAGGAAGGGAGAAGGAGAGAGAGACAGAAACATCCTGCATGCTCCCTACTGGTGATCGAGCCCACAGCCTGGGCATCTGCCCTTGACAGGAATCAAGCCTGGGACCTTCTGTCCACAGGCCAACAATCTATCCACTGAGCCAAACTGACTAGGGCACAGCTTGGACCTTTTGCTGACCTGCCCCAGGGCTTGATGTTGATAGAATCTGGCCTTGGCGTGCACCTTGGCCTTTCCCACGCACACCTAGGCCAAGGACAGGAAGGCACAAACTGTGACTAGCTTTGTAGCTCCAAACAGGTAGCTCAGAGCCAGTCACAGACAGTGTCTGACATTGACCTACACTGGAGTCCCTCCCAAAAGGCCCCAGAAACAATGCACTCAGTGGTGGCTTCAGGCTACACCATAGCAGGACTCAATTAGCCCCACAAGTAGCACATCCAAAAATAAACCTCAGCAAGCACCAGACCCATCTGGGTAAATTCTGCTTCATTTCATCAGCATCTGCATAGCAGCTCATACACTATGGTTGGGATGAATCTTCATAGTTAGCCAGCCTGCGAGTTCACCCTACTCATGGAAGGGACAAAGCAGTTGAGGCTCAACTACAATAAGAGGGCTCAGATAACACACACAAGGAACATTCCTTATGTTGGTGATAAGGGAGACTGTGCTATTGTAGGACACCTACTAAATAAGGCTACCATACCAAGACTGGGAGACATAGCACATCTCCCTAATACACAGAAACAAATACAGAGAGGCAGCCAAAATGAGGAGACAAAGAAACATGCCCTGAATGAAAGAACAGGAGAAATCTCCAGGAAAAGAACCAAATGTAATGGAGGCAAGCAATTTATCAGATCTGAATACAATACAATGGTTATAAGGATGCTCAAGGAATTTAGAGGAAGAATGGATGAACTTAAACAAAGAGATAGTAAGAATAAAAAAAAGGACATACAAACCATAAAAAAGAACCAGTCAGAAATGAAGAATACACTAGTAGACATAAACATAGGTTAGATGAACCAGAGGATCAAATCAGTAATTTGGAAGATAAAGGTAGCAAAGGTAGCAGAAAGCACCCAATCAGAGCAGCAAAAAGAAAAACTAATTTTAAAAAATGAGGAAAGTTTAAGGGACTTCTGGAACAGCATGAAGCCTAGCTACATCTGCATCTAAGGGTACAAGAAGGAGAAGATAGCCCGGCCTGTGTGGCTCAGTGGTTGAGCATCGACCTATGAACCAGGAGGTCATGGTTCGATTCCCAGACAGGGAACACCCCCCAGTAGGGGGTGTGCAGGATGCAGACAATCAATGATTTTCTCTCATCATTGATGTTTCTATCTCCCTCTCCCTCTCCCTTCCTTTCTGAAATCAATAACAATATATATTTTTTAAAGTAAGAAATAAATTCACAACATTGTTGGAAAGCAACAGGTTGAGCTTAGTCCTTAAGATATTCTTTAATTCCACATCTGTCTTTAGAAGCCAACTGTTCTTTTATGGGGGAAAGAAAAGGCTTTGGCAAACAAGCTTTTCTCCCTAGCAGAGTCTCACATTTCCTGCACGGAACTGTTATGTGTGGGTGAGTGTTCAGTGACATTACGTGTTGCTTTGAAAAGAGAGACATACTGTATGAGTGTTGATCTGGTCCTAGGGCTTTTTTCTTTCTTTTTTTTTCTTTCTTGATAGAGATCTCTTGGGCTCAACTTGGATTCTACAGATTGCTCACATAGAAAAGGATGGCAGATAAGTGGCTTGTGATGCTGACCAGTGTTGATAATCTAAGCTCTGATACACAATAAAGAT
This sequence comes from Myotis brandtii, assembly GCF_000412655.1. Taxonomy (NCBI): domain Eukaryota; kingdom Metazoa; phylum Chordata; class Mammalia; order Chiroptera; family Vespertilionidae; genus Myotis; species Myotis brandtii. Next base: position 6,620,598 of record NW_005364953.1, read on the forward strand.
GGAATCAACCCACCTCCCCCTAAAAAGAAACATTGTTACTGATTCATGGTGGTTTTCTCTGGATGATAAAATTACTGGTAATTTTTATACTCTTTATTTAGATGTCTTTTCCAATTTTTCTATAATGTATATATACTTCATGTGTAATAAAAAAGTAACCAACATAAAAAGTATACACATTTTTATTTATTTTTTAATTTAATTTTTATTTTTTACACATCTTTAATAACAGGACATTTAAGGTATATATTCAGTATTAGCTTATAATACTTATCTGATCATTAGGTCATTAGTTCCATTTGATATCTAGTAACCTATTTTGAGTATAATTAGCATTTATACTATAAACTTCTTAACTACAAACATTTTCTCTAAATAGAAATATCTTTCATATTCAATAGACTTGAAAATACCATACAAGATTTTTAAAAATCTGTAAACTGATTAGTGTGGGTAATTATTTCCTTTTGCTGTAGTAAACAACGGGAATATAATACTCCCCAAAACTACTTTTATTCAAATCCCTTTTTTATTTCTTTCCTGTAGATCTTTTCTAAAATAATAAATGTTATCATTTACACACACACACAAGAAGAAACATTGTTAGATGACTAAAATTTGAGGAATTCCTGAGAAACTGACAGCCAATCAACCAAACTAAAGACAAAAACAGCAGCCTAAGAAGCATACAAATTTAGTACTAAGCACTGTTTTTCTAAAAGATAGAAGCTACACAAAGGGTACAATCACACTTGGAGGCCATGAAATATGGGAAAGGAGAAACTAACAAGGGGATTAAAAGGGTCACTGAAATTATTGTAGCAGACAAACTGGCCAACCTCTATGCATTTCCCATCCCCAGTGTAAGTCTGGCAATAGCAGTGAGGGGGGGTGGCAATCTGTCTTGGGGAAGGAGTTGTGCTTGAGTCAAGGAGACATAATAGTGTCCCTGGAGGCAGACAACTTCTGGAAGAAAAGGGGTGTGGCCACATCATAAATGCCAAATGTTAAAATATCCTGCCTATCAACACATTCCATTCATCATCTACTGATACTGAAAACAGATCACAGACCCCAACAGGCATTTCCCAGGGAACCACATAAACAGGAGCAGTAAAACATCTAGCAGGGAATCTCATCAATAAAGATAATTCTGTTAATAAAGAATTACAAAAATATCACAACAAGCTAAAGGATATGAAGGGAAAATGCAGAGATGGAGAGAAATGCATTGCAGGCAGAAGGAAATATATCAATGAAAGCATAGGGGTAAGAAAGAAATAGGATATGTTTCAAATAAAGAGCAAAGAATGCAAGAGGGAGACAAGCCTGGAAAGGAAGGCTGGAGCCAGATAGTGGAGGCCTTCAGATGCCAAGTAGGGTAGTTTGGCTTTTATTCTATAAACAATGAGGATGCAGATAGTGGCAGTTTATGAAGAGGAAACTGACATGATGACATCTGTGTTTTAGAAAGAAAACTCCGATGGACATGTAGAGTGTAGATAGAGGCAGAGGGAGTAGAGCCAGTTAGGGAGCTCCTGCAACAGACTATGGATGACCAAGGCCTAATTGAGGGCAGTGGCAGTAGTAGATAAAAGAAGAGAAAAAGGCTTCACAGGGGAGTTTTATCAAACATTCAAGGAAGAACTAAAACCTATCCTCCTCAGACTACTACAAAAAATTCAAGAGGAAGGAACACTTCCAAGCTCATTCTATGAAGCCAGCATCACCCTAATACCAAAACCAGGTAAAGACAACACAATGAAAGAGAATTACAGGCCAATATCCCTCATGAACATAGATGCCAAAATACTCAACAAAATCTTAGCAAATCGGATCCAACAGTACATCAGAAAGATCATACACCATGACCAAGTAGGATTTATCCCAGGAATGCAAGGATGGTACAACATCCGTAAATCAATAAACGTAATACATCACATAAACAAATTGAAAGAAAAAAACCACATGGTCATATCAATTGATGCAGAAAAAGCATTTGACAAAATCCAACACCCATTTTTGATAAAAACTCTCAGCAAGGTGGGAATAGAAGGATCATACCTCAACATAATAAAAGCCATATATGACAAACCCACAGCCAACATCATACTCAATGGACAAAAACTAACACCATTTCCCCTAAAAACAGGAACAAGACAGGGATGCCCACTCTCACCACTCCTGTTCGACATAGTACTGGAAGTATTAGCCATTGCAATTAGACAAGAAGAAGAAATAAAAGGCATCCAAATTGGAAAAGAGGAAGTAAAACTGTCCTTATTTGCAGACGACATGATATTATACATACAAAACCCTAGAGACTCCATCAAAAAACTACTAGACTTAATACATGAATTTGGCAATGTAGCAGGATACAAAATTAACCCCAAGAAATCTGAGGCATTTCTATACACCAATAGTGAACTTTCAGAAAGAGAGATTATAAAAACAATCCCATTTACCATCGCACCAAAAAAATTAAGATACCTAGGAATAAACTTAACTAAAGAGGTAAAAGACCTCTACTCAGAAAACTACAGGACATTGAAAAAAGAGATAGAGGAAGACATAAACAGATGGAAGAACATACCGTGTTCATGGATTGGTAGAATCAACATCATTAAAATGTCCATACTACCCAAAGCAATCTATAAATTCAACGCACTTCCCATTAAAATACCAACGGCATACTTCACAGATCTAGAACGAACTCTCCAAAAATTCATCTGGAATAAAAAAAGACCCCGAATAGCTGCAGCAATCCTGAGAAAGAACAAAGTAGGTGGGATCTCAATACCAGATATCAAGCTGTATTACAAAGCCACTGTTCTCAAAACTGCCTGGTACTGGCACAAGAACAGACATATAGATCAATGGAATAGAATAGAGAGCCCAGAAATCAGCCCCAACCAATACGCTCAATTAATATTTGACAAAGGAGGCAAGAACATACAATGGAGCCAAGATAGTCTCTTCAATAAATGGTGTTGGGAAAATTGGACAGATATATGCAAGAAAATGAAACTAGACCACCAACTTACACCATACACAAGAATAAACTCAAAATGGATAAAGGACTTAAATGTACGACAGGAAACCATAAAAATTCTAGAAGAATCCAAAGGCAACAAAATCTCAGACATATGCCAAAGCAATTTCTTCACTGATACAGCTCCTAGGGCAGTTGAAACTAAAGAGAAAATGAACAAATGGGACTACATCAAAATAAAAAGCTTCTGCACAGCAAAAGAAACCATCAACAAAACAACAAGAAAACCCACTGCGTGGGAAAACATATTTGCCAACGTCATATCTGATAAGGGCCTAATCTCCAAAATTTATAGGGAACTCATACAACTTAACAAAAAGAAGATAAACAATCCAATCAAAAAATGGGCAAAGGATCTAAATAGACACCTTTCAAAAGAGGACATTCAGAAAGCCAAGAGACATATGAAAACATGCTCAAAGTCACTAATCATCCGAGAGATGCAAATCAAAACAACAATGAGGTACCATCTCACACCTGTCAGAATGGCTATCATCAACAAATCAACAAACGACAAGTGCTGGAGAGGATGTGGAGAAAAAGGAACACTTGTGCACTGCTGGTGGGAATGCAGACTGGTGCAGCCACTATGGAAGACAGTATGGAGTTTCCTCAAAAAACAAAACATGGAACTCCCATTTGACCCTGTGATCCCACTTCTAGGAATATATCCCAAGAAACCAGAAACACCAATCAGAAAGGATATATGCACCCATATGTTCATAGCAGCACAATTCACCATAGCTAAGATCTGGAAACAGCCTAAGTGCCCATCAGTAGATGAATGGATTAGAAAACTGTGGTACATCTACACGATGGAATACTATGCTGCTGTAAAAAAGAAGGAACTCTTACCATTTGCAACAGCATGGATGGAACTGGAGAGCATTATGCTAAGTGAAATAAGCCAGTCAATGAAGGAAAAATACCACATGATCTCACTCATACATGGATAATAAAGACCATTACAAACTTTTGAACAATAATAGATACAGAGGCAGAGCTGCCTCAAACTGATTGTCAAACTGCAGTGGGAAGGCCAGAGAGGGTTGGGGGGCAGAAGGGAGGGGAGTAAGAGTTAAAAAAGAAAAAAAATTAAAAATAAAAAAAAGAAGAGAAAAAAAATGAAAAATGCTGTTCATGTATCTGTAATTGATCAGGTTTCAGAATTTGAGCAAATGAGGGAGATGCTAAGTTGCACTTCTTATATCATTCACTGAGTTAGGGAACAAGAAGAGAACTACATTTGGTATGTGTTTGTTTTATCATTGTTATTGTTTGGAGATGAGGAGTTCATTTGTGGATAGTTTGAGGTGCTTAAAGGATATACAAATGAAAATGTCTCATAAGCTGTTAGAAGTTCAAATCCAGCCCTGGCCAGTTTGGATCAGTGGTTAGAGTGCTGGCCTGAGGATGGAAGAGTTTCAGGTCCAATTCCCAGTCAAGGGCACATACCTCAGCTGCAGGAGTCAACCAGTCAATGTATCTCTCTCACATCCATGTTTTTTTTTCTCTCTCTCTCCCTCTCTCCTACCCTCTCTAAAAGTCAATGAAAAAAATATCCTCGGGTGAGGATTAAAAAAAAAAGAAGAATAAGTTCAAATCCAAATTTCAAGAGAAACCTAAAATATATAGATTTGAGAAATCTTTTGCAAGAGTGGGTTAGACTAGCTGCCAGAGTGAATGAAGTGAAGAAGGAATGAGGACACTAGGACAAAGGTTTCAAATGGGAAGCAGTTATCTTAGAGGCTTACTTGAGTTATTTTCAGTGAAGTACCATGTGGAGCAAAATAAAATATTTTTTGTTTTGTTTCTACTAATTAGAACCGAATAAATTGGTCAAGTGATCATGGGAGTAACTCACTAGAAACAAATTGGTGTAAGAAAGAGTATGTTTCCTCAATAACAACAAGAAAGATGTCTTGGCTGAGTAATGTTGACATAAGTAAAACTGTACCTAACGTTAGAGTTAAATCTTTATTTTGTAGTTGGGGAAACTCAAGTACAAAAAAGTGAAGTGATTCCTCCAAAAATCACACAACCAGAGTCAGAGTAAGACTAGAATCCAGTTATTTTGCTTTATAATCCAGTTACTCATATACTTTCCCCACACCCATCCTACTAACTTACACTGCCCTCTCCTTCGAGAGCTAATAATTGACATGTTTGATTACTGCATATGATTCTAAGAATTGAAACCATAATTGAAAGTGTTTGGAGAAGGCAAGACATCATGTAACAGGTTGTCAGTTTGTCTATTTAATATGTAGTTAACTGTCAATGATCTCTGCTAAAAAGAAAGCCATGGCAAGGATAGTCCAAAAAAATGGCTACATTTCAAAATCATTTGTTTTGATTTTAACTTATATTTCTTTTTTTCCCTCAGTTTTCTTTTTTTAATATTTATTGTTAAAAATATTACATATGTCCTTTCCCCCCCATTGACCCCTTCTAGCCTGCTCCCCCAACCCCAACCCATCCTAGGCCTTCACCATCCTATTGTCTGTGTCCATGGATTATGTATATATGCATGCAAGTTCTTTGGTTGATCTCCTCACCAGCCTTCCCTCTGAGGTTTGTTTGACAGTCTGTTCCGTGCTTCTATGTCTTTGGATCTATTTTCTTCATCAGTTTATTTTATTCATTAGATTCCACATATGAGTGTGATCATGTGACATATATATCAAGTGAGAGAAGATGATTTGGGGCTTGAGGTCTGTTGAGTTTGAGGTCCTTGCATCATTTAGCACTGCATTTAGCATCCAGAAAAGGTTCACTTAATACTTGTCAAAACTCATTAATGTACACTTAAAAAGTATGCATTTTATTATATGTAAGTCATACCTCAATAAACTTGTAGGTAAGGAAGTAGAGACAGTGAGTTTACCTGTTATCTGATACATTTTGGCTAGGAAGGGGAATACAAATGAAGGACAGTTTCTGTTTCATGTTAAGGAGTCAACTCTACTTGAGGGTGATTAAATACTGAGATGAGAGAAAGAGATTGAAGATACAGAAGACAGCCTTTTGTAGTCCCATCATCTTTTCCAACAATTCCAACTTCATGCTTCCCTAATAGATGGGGGTCTCCTTGTAATGAAAACTGTCAAGATTTGACTATTTTATATAATATCTGGACTTCCTTTTTTTATTTTTATTGTTGGAAGTATTCCATATGTCTCCCTTTTCCCCCCATTAACCTCTTCCAACTGGAAATCTCAAACAGACCTAAAGCTTGTCTCTGGGCACCATATGTGAAATACTCTACTTTCTAGCAAACCTCAGTTAATGAGCTAGACCTTGATTATGGGTTAGAATTGGAGAGTCACTCCCCGCTTTCACTGCTTTTGACATGACTGCCTTTTAGGTATTTAAAGATAGTTTTCCCCAACACTTGTACAAATATTGGAAGTAAGATTCTGAACTTGCAATAAATATTGTTGAACTATCAAGTGTGGCTTACTCTATTTTAAATCTTCTTTGTCCAGTTTGTTGTTAAACCTCTTATACACTTTACTCACCAACATTTGGACCGGATTGAATTCTGAAAAGTTTGTTTTGGTTACTCAGGATGAACTTCTTTCTCAAAATGCATTTTAGTTTTCAGCATCTATGTGCTTACAAAGTTTCACAAGTAAGATCCACAATTAAACCAGAGTTACCAAAGTCAAAACCCAAAGGAATGACTATAACAGGTCTGCTAGAAGGAAGTGTCAGACATTGTGAGGTAAATGATTTAGAAATCAAAGGGGTTTTCAATATTAGGTGTCATTTTCTTATGGCCATTGGCCTTGGAGTCTTAAACATAAAAAAGTAAAGTAAAACAAACTAGACAAAATTTTATTTATTTATCCCTTTATTAAATAAAAAAATGCCAGAAACATTTTCAAAGAGACCTTATCACTTTTATCCTAGCTTCTATCCTCAGAGCTAGCAGCAAAACTTATATTCTTACTCCAGCCCTTTGGTTTCTAGTTAAAAACATGTATGTAGCATTTATCATATGAAACAAGTCACTCCTTTCCTCTTAGCAAGGTAAGCTTGGATTTTTAGTAGAAGTAATGAACACTCTTACCTTCTTTTCTGGTCCCTTTTATGACCCATAATTCATATATCTCAGGTAGCTGGCCAGGGTTAGGGACTCAACCTGTGACAAGGTTTAGTATTCAGCCTATGATCATGATTAGGGCCTCAGACTGAAACTACCCTTAGAGTTAAAATTTATATCCTATGCCCAGTCTATACCTGTGAGCAGAGTAAAACTACCTGGCCCAAATTGGAAGAAACCCACAACCTTGGTCTCATTAGCACAAGATTCTGACCAGCTAAGTTGACCAGCCAGAGTCTGCTCATTTCTGTTGTTCCTACCCATAATTTGAGTACTTCTTGGTTTTCTGAACTCCAAATATATTTTATTTCCCCCTATGCTATACTTCCCTAATTGGTTCTTTCCTCTCTGTCTGTTGTCTGTGTTCCTTTTTAACCTCCCTCCCTATGTGGATACATGCATGTATACACATACATTTTGCAAGTAGCAGTGTTAAGGCTTTAAAAAATTTGCAACAATATCTAGATTTTCAACTGGAAATCTTAATCAAGTCAAGAAATATGCACACTGCTTCTTTAGGATGGTTATAGGGCAGTTTATCCCTTTCAGAAAGGAATTCATTTAAAAAGTCTCTTTGCAGGGCAATGACTGTACTAGATGCTAAAGTGAGAGGAGATGGGAAGGTAGATTTGGCATCATTCAATTGCCCTGTGGGCTGCTTTGCCTAGCTCTCAGGCCACAGACGGCCCCTGATACCATACCCCAGAACCCAAACAGCTCATCTGAATAAAAATGGTATGACCAGCTCCAAAAACGTTTAATCTTTCTGTTTGAATAGTAACTCAATGTGAGCATAATATATCAAGAGGAATATTTAGATTACAAAGCATAAATATTGCTGTTGTTGGTGATGATTGTGATAATTTTAAATCATTTGGTTTTAGATCAGGACAGTATTTAAACTCTCTTTTCTCGTGGTGGGCCAGTCTCTATCCCAATAACTACCACCTTTTTCCCAGCTCCTTCAATTCATCAATCCTATGTTTATTTCCTCGGGGATAGATTAAAATAAAAGTGTTGGTCAGCTTTACAGCCTAAAAGCTTAGGTTATGAGGGCACCAGATAGAACAGAGGAGAAAGTCAACACGTTTATTTAGGAGGAAAGTATTTCATATTTCTTCACACTGGAAAATATCCTTCACTGTGAGAAGAAAAGAGACAGGAAAATTTTGAGACTCTAGATGTGACTGGAACCCAGAGAAAGAGTCTGTGCAATCTGCTTCCTGGCCAAAAGCAACAGGAAATGGAAAGGAATGAAATTTCAGAACCTGATCTTTGTCTGGAAGGAGCAGAATGATTAAAAAGTCCTTAAATAAAACATGAAAGTATCAGAGAAAGCCATTGGAACTGAAGGGTGCAGGTGGAGGAATGTCAAAGGGGCAACCTGCCTGGTAGATGACATGGCCGATCAGATAACTTCCCCTGTACATGACCCTAGGAGTAAAGGGAAGTATACCTGAATAGAATAATGTTGAGTGTTGCCAGCTGAGGGGTATAAGGACTCAAATAGAAATTAAGTTGTGCTACAGAAACCTGAATTTGTGGACTGAAATTTGAATCTACCACCCCAATATATGGAAGATGACTATGTCTGAAGTAATCCACTTCATGGGCTCCTTAAGTTTAGTTGAAAGTTGATCCTTTGGGTAGTGTTATTGAATGGTGTCAACCCTCATAATTATATCACACAGTTGGTTAGAAAAACAGAGGACCTAAAATGACACCTCACAGGTGCACATGTTATCAACTTCTACCTGCATGTAAAAATTAGACAGCAATTAAATTAGGGCTGTGATGCATGTGGATGGTACAATTTTTCCCAGGAGAAACTGTCTGTCAAAATGTCACTATATATATGAAGGTGACATCAGATACTTGTACAGTGTAACTCATTTTCTCATCAAAAATCTGATCACAGACATACAGTAGTATTTAACTTATAGTTCTAGACACACAGAAACATGCATACATAAGTGTATACAACACATTGCTCAAAATCATACCCTCCAGATGAATGCAAATAAATCCCTGTTTTAATTCTGAGCTTAGGTAATTCCAGGTATGCTTTGAAACTGCTAACTCAAATATCAACTATAGGTGACCATCCCTTAAATGTTTGTCTCAGACTCCCTTGCCTAACTCTTTAGAGGGGCCTGTTACTGTCACTCTCCCTCTTCATATCTAACCTCTTCCTCTCATGAGTTTTGTCACTTCCAATCCAGAAGTAAATTAAGACCCACCTTCCCCAACTTCAGATGAGTTGCCCCTATTTTTCATTTTCTCAATTCTGATGTCCAGGCCATTTTTTTCATACTTTCTCCTCTGTCAATGGTTCAGTCCTCTCCCCACAAAACTATCAGCACTGGGCATTGTGATGATTTACTAGAATGAGTTTCCTTCACTGGTTTCAAATGGCTATTATTTTCTCTAATTTATAAGGTTCAACCCAAGGAGGCAGCATAATGGAATGACACAAAGCAGTGGACATTAAGTGCTCACATTCAAAAAACTTAAAATTCAAGTCTTTTTCTGCCATTTACTAGCTGGACACCTTTTGACAAGTCACTTTGCAATTCTCAGGCCTTAGTGTCCTTGTTGATAAATTTGAGGGTTGAATCAGACCAACATTCTGTAAGCTGAAGACCTGTATGGTAAACTAGCATACTAATATATTTTGTTTGACCTACACAGTGTTTAATTTTTTAATGATTATAGATGGAGAATATATGCTCTACTTCCCCAAAGTGTCTACCAATTCCTACTACCTCCCACCCACCAGCTTCACTTATGGGCATTTGCATTTAAAACCACTGGATCAGGAAGATGGCTGTGGAGTAGGTGGAAGCTACACTCACCTCCTCACAAGGCCAAACTGAATTTACAGCTACATTATAGGACAATAAACCTGAACAACCAACTTAAGGACAGCTGAACAGAAGTCTTATAACCACAGATTTACTGAAGAAGCCACAGACTGGTAAGAAGGGTGGAGACATGGAAAGGGCTGGCCCCTGACCTCACGTGCAGTGGCTGAGAAACTGGAGGGATATCTCGGCTGCAAAAGTCCCTCCTGAGGAATGTGGGGTCTCAACCTCACACTGGGATCCCCAACCCAGAGCACCAGAGGCAGGAAGAGGACCCTGTATAGCATCTACAGTGAAAATAAGCAGGGGCTTTAAGGGAGAGATCGACAGTAATACAGTCATAGTAGGGAATTTAACACCCCATTGATGTCAATGGATAGATCTTCCAGACAAAAAAAGAAAAGAAAACAGTAACCTTAAATGACACACTGGACCAGATAGATTTCATTGATATTTACAGAACATTTCATCCCAAAGCAGCAGAATATACATTCTGTCCAAGTGTATATGGAACATTCTCTACAATAGACCATATGTTAGGACACAAAACAAGTCTTAATAAATTCAAGAAGATTGAAATCATATCAAGCATATTCTCTGACCACAATAGTATGAAATTAGAAATAAATTACAAGAAAAAAACTGAAGGACACTCAAACACATGGAGGCTTAATAACATGTTACTAAACAATGAATGTGTCAACAATGAGCTCAAGGAAGAAATCAAGTTACCTTGAAAATGAACACACAAAACTATGGAACAAAGAGAAGGCAGTCTAAAGAGGGAAGGTAATAGCATTACAGGCCTATCTCAAGAACAAGAAAAATCTCAAATAATCTAATTTCATACCTCATGGAAATAGAAACAGAACAAGAAAGTGCAACTGAGTAGAAGGAAGTGAATGAAGGAGAGAGAGAGAGAGAGAGAGAGAGAGAGAGAGAGAGAGAGAGAAAACAAGCAATAAGAGTGCATTAGAATGGCAACAGCAGTTTGATGGAAAACAAACAAACACAAGTGCCTAGAAGAGATAGAATGTATAACATGAAAACATGAATGTTTTTCTCCAACAGTAAGGACTGGATTTTCCAAGAGGCATTCAAATTCTTCTGCCCAGTTCCCCATGTGATCTATTACAAATGTGGGGGTATAATCTATATATATAAAATGCTAAGTGACCAGCCATACATCCATCTGACTGGCCAACCAGCCGGCCAGTACAGACGACGTGCACTGGCAATTTAAAAATAAATTTTGACTTGCACATGCGTGACACATATAAAGCTCTCACTGGCGCCAGTCGCACGCCTGTTTTGATCTGTTGTTGTCAATCGTGAATTTGGTTGACACTTCTATAATAGAGAACAGGTGAACAGCGATATTAAAATATTTCTTCTCATTAATTTCCTTTCAATGTGCACGAATCCATGCACTGGGCCACTAGTATTAATATAAACAACAACAGGAAAAGCTAGCATTTATTAAATGCTTACAATAGGCCAAGAACTTTATAAAAGCTCATTTAATCCTCACAATATTCTTGTGAGAGAAGTATTATCATCCCCAATTTATAGATAGGAAAACTGAGTCTCAGAGAGCTTATATGAAGGGTCCAAGGTCAAACAGGTTAGGAGCAGAGTACTGACTTGAACCCATATTTGACAGGCTAAAGAAAAGCATTGTGTTATATTGCCTCTCACCTCATCCACTGATCAGCCTAAGGTTAGCTATAGTTCTTGTCTGTCTTCCTCCAATCCTGTCAGTGATTTTATAAACACGGATTATCTCTTTGCTTTTAAAAAGATGCAGTTTTTTCAGTCTGAAATCTGTTTTCATAAGTTTGGGCTCATCCCTTTCACCCATTTCCATCAAGTGTGTGGCTGTGTGGGTGTGTGTAGGTTGGTGTTAGGTGTGAGAGAAAGGAAATGGGGGGGAGGGAAGATGGGGGTAAAACAGGGCTGTTCAGAGGTAGGCTTGGACACATTCCTTTGTGGCTGGATGCTGCACTCACTTCCCTTTTTGTTAGGCAAACCTCAACCTATAGACTCTAAAAGCCCCCAAGATTTGGCAATAGGAAAAAGCTGAGGCTGAAGTGGCCTGGGAGCACTGCTGTCCACCAAATGGGAGATTGGGATTCAGGGCAAAATCTGAGGTTTCTTAGAAGCCCCTGGGTAAGAGTCCTCCCTTTGGAAGAGGGCTTGCTCCACTGAAGGACACTGGCTCTTCCTGAAGGCGCCTCCTAGACATGACCTCTGTTTTGGCTTGTCTGTTCTTTCCATTTGGGATGAAAGACACCCACCCCAGGCAATCACCCTCAATCTCCCACTTTTGGCCCCCTGGGGAGGTGGGAGAAGACCGAATCATTGAGGAAAGGGCCTGCCCCCTTCTGCTCCTGGCCAATTACTCTGAGCCTAAGCAGCAGCCCTGTTGGAGGAAGGTTTGATGAACTATTCATCACACTCCTAAATAATTAATTTTCCTTTGAGAGCAAGCAGCCCACAGGAACTGTAAGGTTTTCTCAAGTTGACATCTTTTGAGAGATGAAAAATAAAAGTTCCCTTTTAGAGAAACCGCAGTTGCTTCATATGCTGTTTTCTGCATCCCCCTCCCAATGTTGTAGGGTTCCTCTGCTCTGCTCCATTCCTTGTGATTGGTCTCCTATTGTTTTCTTTGCTTTTTGTTATACAAACAACTCTGCAATGTAGGATCCCCTTGCAGAACCGCCCCCCCCCCTGCCAGCACTATCCCTTTCTCCCCAGGCTTCATGGGTTTCCAGTGTATAACAACCAACTGCCTTTAAATTGAGGCCATAAGAACAAGAGGTGGGCACAAGCATTTGGGGGGCAGGGGGGTAAGGTTGTGTCCAATGAGATGTGTCCAGAGCACTTCAGGGAGTTCAGGATATCCTCTTTGTTCTGCCTTTGACTTCCCTGACACAGCTCCACTACTTGTCATTCTGCAAACATCTTCTCTCCCCTTCCTTGATTTTTAGCGAAACCTCCACTGAGCTCTCCTCTGCGCCAGCTAGGGCCAAACGCATTGTATGAGACCTTTCTTCCTCTATCCCCAGCCACCTGCACACTCCAGAGGACCCATTTTATATACAGGAAGCAGGCTACAGGGGATTGTGAGAGTGGAAGATAGCAGGCTGAGACTAATTATCTACTCTGGTATTGACCCTGCCTCCTCCTGCTGGCCTTACAGCTCTGGGGCTCTGACTGTGCCCTGGCAACAATAACGCCCCTCCCCACCCGCCAGACTTCAGAGACTGAGTAGAGCAGTTCTGTGCAGGAGCCTCCAAACCCCCGCCCACACTGACCTTTCCCTAGTATCTTTCTCTTTTCTCTTGCCTGCACATGTTATAGAAACCACAACAGATTCAGAGCCAGAGTTAATAAAAGAATTTAGGGGGGAGAGATTAAAAGGACACATGACCCCAAATAGTTTAGCCTTCAAACTCATCCAGCTTTAACAAAATATCACCAAAGAAAATAAACATAATTAGAAATTTTGCTTCCTTAAAAAGCAGAAATCCTCACTGATCAGGGCAAGCAGCTTGAGGTATGCTTCCCTTTGAGCAGATATAATGAGGAAATTGAGTTTCTAAAATACTTTCCTTTTAGAGCCAGTTGCTCTATTTTATTTCAAAAATGTACCAAATGTGCTTACATTTGTCAGCTATGCACTGAGTTTTTAAGACCAGGATTGCTTTAACAAGAAAAGTTGGTTGATATAAAAGGAAGTTCAGAAACCTAAATCTCTAAAAGTACTTAAGAGTATAGAGTATAGTAGCCCAAGACATAAGTGTGGCTTGGCACATGCTACTAGCAGATCGAGAAAATTTCAAGAATACTGTCACCTCAGTGCTGTTTCCCCTTCAAGGTAAGGATATAATTTAACAACAGCACAGGGGGATAATTGGAGATTTAACTTGGATGAGACACAGAGTGCCATATATTTAGTCATTATTTCTGAGTGTATCTATGAGGGTGCATCTGGGTTAGATTAACATTTGAATTGGTAGACTGAGTAAAGCAGATTGCCCTCCCTAATATGGAGAGCCTCATTTCATCAGCTGAAGGCCCAAATAGAACAAAAAGGCTTACCTTCCTGATGAGAAGGCTTAACTTCTCCTGCCTGAACCCTTGAGCTGGGATATTTGTCTTTTCCTGCCTTTGGACTTGAACTGAAATGTTGGCTATTCTTGGGTCTTGAGCCTGCCCAAGTATACTATCAGCTCTCCTGAGTCTCCAGCTAGCCAACTATAGATCTTGGGACTTCTCAGCCTCCACAATCATGTCAGCCAACTCCTTATACTCTCTCTCTCTCTCTCTCTCTCTCTCTCTCTCTCTCTCTCTTTAAAAATATATTTTATTGGTTGTGGGGTTTTTTTTTACAGAGAGGAAGGGGGAGGGATAGAGAGTTAGAAACATAGATGTGAGAGAAACATCGATCAGCTGCCTCTTTCACACCCCCTACTGGGGATGTGCCCGCAACCAAGGTACATGCGCCTGACCAGAATCGAACCTGGGACTCTGTTAGTCTTTCACATCACCCTCTTTTATTTCTGTCATAGCAATTATCAGTTTATTTTTGTTTGTTTGCCTATATGTTTATTTATGTCTTTCCTCACCATTAAAAAGTAAATGGATTAAAAGGATGGAACTTTGTCCTGGTAATAGATATGTCCCAAACAAATAGCATAATACTTGACACACAGTAGACCCTCAATAAATATTTATTTATTTCACTGATCTTGAATACATTCTGAGTTCTAGCTCTGTCTCTGTCACTATATGACAACTTTGGCTTTGGGCAAGTCCTTTCCTCTCCCTTGAACCTCAGTTTTACCATCCAAAAGATGATGATGTGGAACTAAATTATCTGTGATTTCTTTATCAGCTTTATAATTCAATCAATAATTTTATAAATTAATATATACTGCAGCCACTTGCCAAAAGGATCAGAAAATAGAGTAGCAGGCATCATCATCATCATAATCATATCATCTAACACACAGTAAACATTTATTCAAGCCTACTCTGTCAGACTCTATACTAAATGTTCAGAATAAAACAATTGATAAAGAATTTATATCCTTCCCTCATAGGGATGGTAGTCTAATTTAATTAGGGAGATATTCCATATACATGCAAAGTAACAATAAAAGTGCTATGCTAATTGTCAATAATAATAATAATAATAATAAATACTTTTTAAAAATATATTTTATTGATTTTTTACAGAGAGGAAGGGAGAGGGATAGAGAGTTAGAAACATCAATGAGAGAGAAACATCAATCAGCTGCCTCCTGCACACCCCCCACTGGGGATGTGCCCGCAACCAAGGTACATGCCCTTGACTGGAATCGAACCTGGGACCCTTCAGTTGGCAGGCCGATGCTCCATCCACTGAGCCAAACCAGTTAGGGCATAAATAATTTTGATAGCAGCTAAAATCTATTGAGAGCTTACTATGTACCAGACATTATTCTAAAAGTTTCAGATATATTAAGTTAAATAAAGCCTCACAACAAATCTATGATAAAAGTATTATTTTTAAGAGCTCTAAGAAATAGGTACTAGTTTTACTATGTCTACTCATAGATAGTAAGGGCTACTAGAATGCAAGAGAAGTACTCACTGAGGACTGAGTATAGGAAATCTTGAAAAAACAACACAGGAACTGAGCTTCAAGTAAAGAATGGGATTTAGACAATTGTAAAAGCTCAGGTGGATATTGGTGCATGATAGTAAATATCCTCAACTTAATCATATGATGATGCCAATTACAAATGTGGTTCCAGGTATGGTAACTTTATTAGATAAAGTCAAAATATTCCCTGGCACCTGATATATAGGTCTTGACCTGGAAAATCCTTTCCTTTCCATCTCAGTCAGCAAGGAAAATTACAAGCAGTTTAAATACATGGTAGAAACAATACTATATCTTCACTATCACACCCCAGGGTGGTGTCAGTTCTCCTGTTCTCCATCATAACATAGTCCAGAGACCCCTTAATATCATGCTGCTCCATTATAAGATAACATATGGCTAATGAGCTAAAAGTAGCAAGAATCCTATATGCTCAGGGGCTTGCCATATTGATAGTATTTTTAAAAGGTGCAGTGATCTGGATATCCTTTCTAAAGTATGAGACATGTTGTTATACCTTGTACTGCCCACAGAAGGAAGGGGCACAATACTTGGCAGGTCTCTTTGGATTTCAAAGGCAAGTAAATAAATTCTACATTTTGAGGGACTGTTGCAACACATTTACCAGGTAACCCATATGACTACTATCTGCCTTAGGTTTGGCCAATGGGGAGCCCGGCAAGGAGACTGGACGGAGGTAGGGTTGTGAGGTGAGGTTATTTATTCCCCTAGCTTACTTTCTGCTACGTTGACTTGGTCTGATTGTCCCTCTAGGCCAGCAGTTCTCAACCTGTGGGTCACGACCCGTTTGGCGGTCGAACAACCCTTTCACAGGGGCTGCCTAAGACCATCCTGCATATCAGATATTTACATTACGATTCATAACAGTAGCAACATTACAGTTTATGAAGTAGCAACAAAAATAATTTCATGGTTGGGTCACAACATGAGGAACTGTATTTAAAGGGCCAGAAGGTTAAGAACCACTGCTCTAGGCAAAGATAACTGGACCCTCATATCAGCCTCCTCTACACGAGTCTCCCCTTCTGGATGCCTGTAACAGCTCCTTCCTCTTGCCCCTTCAACTTAAAGATAATAACAGCTCCTTTTGGTATTACTATGCTACTCTTTATGGATACTTTATCCCCACACCTCCATAAATAGTCCATTTATAAATAGACCCTCTTCAAATTATCCTAATCTGAATGTCCCATATATTTCCTATTAACATATACTGATTAACACAACTGGGAAGTGGGTTTTACATTTGTGCTATATATACTATACAGTCTAGGTATCATGGTTAAGAACTTGGGTTCTAGAGTCAAACTAATCAATGTTTAAATCACAGGTCTCTCATTTACTAACCTGTGTGACTTTGGACATTTTTTTTTACCTCTGAGCCTCAGTTCTATCTACAAAATGGGAATAATACTAGTATTTACCTCACAGATTTGTTATGAGGATTAAATAAGACAATATATGTAAAGATCTTGGCACAGTGCCCAGCATGACATACATATTCAATAATGTGAATTATTCTTATTCTTTTTATAGCTCACAGCATTCTCAGAGGAAGGAAGTACAGTTTGAAAATTCATTAATTAGGGTCCTGTTTACAGTTTTATTGTTAACTATAATTGCTTGTTTGAAATAGTCTCCTGACTTCATTAAAGTAATTATTGCCTGTCAGTAAATGATGGGTTTAAATTTCTGCACATATGCTAGAATTTTATGCATCTTGCACTTCACAGCAGGAACCCAGTCTTAGACAACACTTTCTTGCTCTGACATCTGCACTCAATGCATAGGGTCTTATTTAAGCAAAGACATAATTATCCTTCAAAATAAAAGTGTAAATATGATTGTATATCTCATATTTGTTAACTTGTTCCCTTACTGTGAATATTCTACTGATATTATCATTATTGGACTGTCAGCAATACAGCAAGTCAGCAAGTTGTGATGCAAGATAAGGAACCAGAACTCCAAGGAACTGAAGTGGGATTGGGGGTGAAGACCTTGCTGGCAGAAGAGCTTGTCTGCCCTGGGAAATTACCCAGAAGTATGAGTTCGGGATATAGTTTGGAGTCAGAAATTAAGGGCTCAGGTCTTAAATGCCTTAGTAAGATCATGCAAGGAGGAGTCAGGGAATATATCCAATACTTAAGAAGTACCCATTCAATGCTATGTGCAAGAATTCATAACAGGTAGTGAATTAAGCAGGGACATTGGATAAAGAAAATAAAGACAAGGCAGGGTTCCAAAGTCCAAAGTCTAAAGTCTAAGCAAACATCCTGAACCAAGACATTTATAAGAAAGGGCAAGAGTTCAAGTGCCCAGACAAGCAATTGGGGCAGTCAACATGGAGTGCTAACAGCACAATGGCCTAAGTAACTGAAGTCAAGTTCTCCTTTCTAATCAGGGAGCTTCTGCTATGCTTTCTGCCCTGTGAATGGCCAACCTCAAGTGCACAAATGAAAGGATCTTAACAGTTGCAGGGAACTGAGGGAAGAATAAAGTTAAAATGAGAGAGGTAAATAAATCCTAGTATACATGCATAAAATGTACAAGTATAAAAATTTCATGTTGTAAGTCTTCAGTCCTGTCCATGAGCCCAACAGTTTTGTTGCTTGTCTGTTTTCATTTCCCACGTTTTATTATTCATAGACTGGAATACTCTAAGTCTGATAAAAATCAGATGGCTTCCTCACCACCAATAAAGGGAAATACATGCAGCGGGTTTATGAGACTGCAAAGGGAAATTCTAGATACCGTGTCTATAAAACTAGGGGTCAGATTCCATTCAAGATAGAGGAAAACAGACATAGGCTGTGGGTGAGAGAAAACTGCAACAAAAGACAACTGATCTCTAGCCAGTTTGGCTCAGTGGATAGAGTGTTGGCCTGAGGACTTAAGGGTCCCAGGTTCGATTCCTGTTAAGGGCACATGCCTGGGTTGCCAGCTCAGTCCCCAGTAGGTTGGCATGCAGGCAGCCGATCAATGATTCTCTCTCATCATTGATATTTCTCTCTCTCCCTCTCCCTTTCTCTCTGAAATCAATTTTAAAAAACATATAAAAAAAGACAACCAAAAATTAAACAAACAGAAAAGGAGGTGAGCTTTGTGTCAGGTCGTAACCGCCCAGCCCAACACGCTATCCCAGGAACCCCTGGGTTATGGGATAAAGGGGTGGGAAGACATTAAAAGAGGTAGCCAGATCCTAAAACAAGATTTCAGAATCTTAACAGGTACCAATCTGAAAATTGCTTTACACAAAACTGTGAAATTACTCAACCAAAAGTGGGTTATTTTATCCAAATTGCAAAAGAATTTTACTTTTCTCAAAGACAAAGCCTTCCCCAGATACACTTAACTGATCATGTGCATCTAAATGTTTGACAAAATTAAGCAATGTACTAAGTAATATTTGTCTACAAATGATAGCCATGAATTTTACATTGTATATGATTTGGAAAATAAATTTGCCCTTGAATATACAATTCCATCATGTATCTTTGGATAGCCAAGTGTTGACACATAACTTAGGTTGGGTTTTTCCAGAAGCTGACCCCGAGACAAGAATGTGAAACAAGTAGTATATTTGGGGGGTGACCACATGAAGTGCTACTAGGATACTAGGAAAATAGAGAACAGAAGGAACCAATGTAGAGTGATTACTGAGTAGGTCAACATTGTGGGTAATTGGGATTCAGTCCCACTAGGAACCTTTGTAACATACCCCTCAGAATTATTCCAATAGTGGTGGAGAGAACTGGGGTATTTATTCACCAATTCCCACCAGTTCTTGGTTGAGGGCTGCTTCACTGATTGGGAGAGATGTGTTAACTCCCCAGAATAGGTCCTGAAAGCTCGCATACCAAAAAAAAGTGCATGGATAAGGGCATGGTATTTGCAGTTCAAAGTTGTCAAGTGGGTATGCACAGAAATGGTGAGTGCCCCAAAAATATGAATGGTGCTCAAGATGCAATGTGGCTGCAATGCATACCCAATTTCTTCCAGCTACCTGAAGGATAAAGGAATAAGGAAAAAGGCATTGGAAGGCATCTTCCAACTGTATAATTCTTTGATTATATAAAGAAAATATCTAAGGTTGTTATAATTATTATATACTAGAGGCCTGGTGCACAAATTCGTGCACAGGTGGGGTCCTTTGGCTTGGCTGGCGATCGGGGCTGATCAGGGCTGTCTTGCCCAGTCCTGATCAGGGCCGATCCAAGCCGGCAGGCCACGGGGAGGGACTGTGGGAGATTGGCTGACTGCAGGAGGTTGGCTGTGAGAGCACACTGACCACCAGGTGTCCCTTGGTGGTCCGATGGTCTGGTCATAATGGTTGGTTATGCTTTTATATATAGAGATACAAATATACATTGCTATACACTGAATGTGTGTATCTCCCCAAAATTATTATATTGAAACCTAACCCACAAGGTGATGGCATTAGTAGGTGGGGCATTTGAGATTAGTAGGTGGGGCATTTGAGGTGATTAGGTCATGAGGATGAAACCATCATGAATGGAGTTAATACTTATAAAAGAGACCCCATAATGTTCCCACATTCCTTCCATCATGTGATGTTACAGCAAGAAAATGGCCATCTATGAAACAGGAAAAAAGGTCTCATCAGATATTGAATCTGCCTGCACCTTGTACTTGGACTTCCGAGCCTCCAGAACTGTGAGAAACATTTCTTGTTTAAGTCACTGAGTCTATGATATTTTTGTTATAGTAGTCCCAAAGGACTAAGACACATAAACACACACTAATAAGAGAACTTGGAATTAATGAAAATTTTACAAAAGCAAGGACCATGGATGTCTTGTTCACTACTATAACCCCATATCCACCCTGTGCCCAGTACTATGTCTAACACATAGAAGGCTTTCTGATCAATAGTTGTTGAACAAATAAAAAAGTTGGAAATCATAATAAAAAAGTATTCAATTCAATTCATGTTTACAGTTATCTGGTTAACTAGTCATCTACAACCTTTTGTGCAGTTGAACAGAAGTCTCTTTTCTAGCAGAAGTCAGCTAACATTCTACAGAATCACAATTTTAGTGAGAGAAAGAGTTCCTCTTTAAGCTAAAAAAAATTACTTTGTTTTACAATAGTATGACAGACAGGTTCTGAATTAATTTGGGAATAGTTCTTATCTTTGTATGGTAATTAACTCCAGTTGAATGTTTAGCCACAACACAATGTATGTGTGTATATCTATGCCATGTACAGATACATTTGCATGCATATAAATAAACTGGAGACCATGCAAATGGGTTGATTTTATATCTGTATCAATTTTCTTTTATGGTGCACTCCCAAGTTTTGACAATTGGTTTAGCACAATTTAGCTGCAAGTACTTAAAATATTCTTGAATGTGGGGAAGTAACATAATGCCTTTCCACAAGCTGCAGGAAGAAAGTTCACAAGAAAATTAGGGCAATTTTTCATAGCAACTTGTATATTTACATATCAATAATCCATTTAATGAAGAGCACCAAAAATAGCCGATCCGGTTAAGTCCAGAAGCTGCAAACACAACACATCCTGCTAAATTCAAAACAATAGCAGTTGAACAAACCTGGTCTGTGTTCTAATATTGGAAAAATCCAATTGTTCTTAAAAAAAAAAATCCTGACTTGCTATCTTCGAGCAAGGAGGAACTGTACTAGTATGCTGATCACATAAGATGTGGTCCTTATCTCAAAATCTCAGCCATTCTAGTGAACTCACTTATTTTCTGAAGTACTGTCCTGGTCCTGACAGTGAATCAATTAGTCATCAGTGACCAAGTGCCCACGGTAAGCTGAACACTGAACTAAACATTATTGAGGGGAGACAAAAGAAACAAGGCCCAGTTCCTGCTATTGAAGATTTACAACCTGGTTGCTTATATAGGACACACTTTCTGAAATAATAGCAACCATTAAAAATGTTTACAAAGCAACTCAAGCAGTGCCAATTAAGAGTGAGGGGAGTAAGAGTGAAAGGAATTGAGGTTGAAATCTGAAAACCCATAAAGTGGATAGATGGGAAAATAAATATTTATTGACAAATCTATATATATAAAAGCCTAAGCGACCAGCCGACTGGCCAATAGCTATGACACACAATGACCACCAGAGGGCAGATGATTCGACCAGTAGCTATGATGTGCACTGATCACCAGGGGGCAGACGGCAGGAGCTGCTGAGCTGCGGTGACTTGGCAGCTGCAGTTCTTGGGTGATGCACCTGGAACCAGAGAGGAGGGAGCCCGATTCTGAGGTGCATCACCCAAGAACCGCACTCTTGCAATCCGGGACCCCTCAGGGGATGAAGGAGAGCCAGTTTTGATCTGATCTCTGCAGGCCAGGCCAAGGGACCCCACCGGTGCATAAATCCATGCACCAGGCCTCTAGTTTTAAAATAGTTGTACTAGCAAAGGAGTTGCAAATTTGTTGCCTCAAATGGAAGCAGTAGGCTATTTGGCCAGCCCAGTGTGTTTTACTACTCTGTACTTGAATGCCTACAAGTTCTATCACTGTCCTATTCATATCACCTCTGGTAATTTCACACATTTAAATTTCCTTACTGGGCTGGCCAGTGATAACATTTGAATTTGCTATTCCTGAATTAGAGGCACACTTTTAAAACTTGCAAAAATGGTTGGGGATCTTGCTAATCAAAGTTGTGGCCCATGGACCAGCAGCAACAGCATTACCTGGGAGCTTGTTAGAAATGCAGAACGTCAGGCTCCACCCTAGACCTACTAAATCAGAATCTGAATTTTAACAAGATCTTCATGCTCGGCCACCATGGCTCAGTGGTTGAGCATTGACCTATGAACTAGGAGGTCATGGTTCAATCCACTGATTCCTGTTCAGGGCACATGCCCAGGTTGTGGGCTCAATAGCCAGTGTGGAGTGTGCAGGAGGCAGCTGATTGATGATTCTCTCTCATCATTGATGTTTCTATCTCTCTCTCTCCCTTCTTCTCTGAAATCAATTATATATAACAAGATCTTCAGTTGATTTGTATGCACACTCAAGTTTGATAACTACTGGTTTAGGACACATGAAAAAAAGGAAAGCCTTACTTCAGCCAAGAGTAATTAAAAATAGGGACTGGGCTACCTACCAACTGATAATATGTGGTGAAAATTAAACCAGCTTCAAAAATATTGAGATCATATGAACTAGATACAGTGTAACTTTTAAAGCAGTGGTTCTTAAACACCAGTGTTCATCAGAATTACCTGAAGTCTTGCAGATTCTCTGTCTCTACTCTAGCAGAGATTCTGATTGATGAGATGTGTGTGTGTGGGGGGGAGCTTTCATACAAGCACACAGGTAATGCCAAGTGCTATAGATTGAATTGTATCCCCGTAAATTCATATGTTGGAGCCCTAACCCACCAGTGAGACTGTATTTGGAGGCATGGCTTTTAGGAGGTAATTACAGTTGAATGAGGTCATAAGTGGGGGCTCCAATAAGATTATTGGTCTTATAAAAAAAGGAAGAGGGAGAGATCAATCTCTTTCTCTTAGCACATGCTCAGAGGAAAGGCCACATGAAGACAAAACAACGTGAACAAACCAGGAACAGAATCTTCACCAGAGCCCAACCACTGAGTTCAGATTTCCAGTCTTCAAAACTGTGAGCAAATAAATGTTTAAGCTACGCAGTCTTTGGAATTTTGTTATAGCAGCCTGAGCTAATGCAGCTGGTCCCCAGACCTCACTTTGCCTTGGACCTTGCTGTATCCTGGCCCCCCTATGGAATGTGGACTACTCCTTGGTATTTTCTAACCCATGGCCTCTGAGGATTTCAGCAAAAGAGCCCAGGAAAGTGCATCCTCATGGTCCTCAAACAGAAGGAGCAGGAGAGCATCAAGGGTCAGTGGTTACCATCAGAGTGGGGCAGCCCAAGCAGCCTGGGCAAGGCACTGTGATGCTAAAGATTGAACAGAGTTCCCACAGGTAGAAATAGAGAGAAAGGACAATCCAGGCTGACCCATCATTTTCCCTCCATGTGCAGTTGTTAGGTGAGCAGGCATTTGGTCTCACATTCCACTCCAGACCACTGCCCTGACATAACCTCTAATCCTCATCTCCAAACAAAGATTGCTGTGGGGATGGAATTCATGGCTTAGCCTAGTCAGGTAGCTGGTCTTGGTAATTTTGTTTTTGGCTTGCCCTGGGCTTCTTGCCTTTTTGTAACCTCAACTCAAGTGCACAAATTCTTAGCAAACCCTGGTTCTCTCCAACTACCTCCAGTCAAGTTGCTGCATCTCAGAGCTCCTCAACTCTCCCCTGCACTCTAGGTGTCATGTCTCCCCATATTTTTCACCTCCATAGCAATAGAAGAGTTTGAGTCTATTGAAGTTGGGGCAAGTTGATCAGGGAAGGCTGGTACTATAAGGATGAGCAAGATTTCCACAGGCACAGATGGAGGCAAAGAATTTCCCAGTAAGAGCAAAGACAAAAATACTGCAGAACTCTGCCTTTCAAGCTTTATTATACATCAGTGTCACCTGGAAAGCTGGTTATCATGCATATTTCTGGGCTTGTATTATGATTCAGTAGTTCTGAGGTGAGGCCCAGGAGTCTGCATTTTTTAAAATATATTTTATTGATTTTTTACAGAGAGGAAGGGAGAGGGATAGAGAGTTAGAAACATCGATGAGAGAGAAACATTGATCAGCTGCCTCCTGCACACCTCCCACTGGGGATGTGCCCACAACCAAGGTACATGCCCTTGACCAGAATCGAACCTGGGACCTTTCAGTTCGCAGGCCGACACTCCATCCACTGAGCCAAACCGGTAGGGCACAGGAGTCTGAATTTTAACCAGCATTTCAGCTGACTTGGATGCAGGTGATCAGAAGATCACACTTTGAGAACCACTATTTGGATCCACAGCTTCAGTAGTGCTATCCTTCTTCACATAGATTTGACAATATACCTCTGATCTCTGGTGTAAATGGGATAAGTGAGCTCTTTCCCTGTGACAGAACAGGATGAATGAAGAACCCTTTAAAATAATTTTTAAATAAAGTATAGCAACATCTAAGAGAGACGTTTGAGGTAGAGTTTCAGAGACTATAGCCATTTATCCCACACTTCCAATTTCTTTCTTAACATCTTAAACCAGAACCTTCTATTGGTTTCCCATATGTGACCTGTTATTTTGCCCCCTCTATGACAGCTTTTTAAGTTACTTCTCCTATCTGAATCTTTACTCTGCCCCAAGCTTTAAAAAAAACACACACAAAACTTCACATTGTCATCAGATCTTTCTTTTGAAAAATCATGGTTCTTCCCTGCTTAAGAACCTTGTAACAATCATTCTCAAATTGTTCCATGCTCTTATTTTAAAATGCAGGTTATGGGGCCTTCCCCCCCACACACACATGTGAGCACACAATTTTAATTCTGCTGATTTAGGATAGGGCCTAGCAATATGCATTGTAACAAGTACTCCAAGTAATTCTGATGCAAATTCTGGATACTCATAAGTGTATGCAGGATCTATCCCAGGAACAATTTTCATTGTTCATTGGGGCCTTCAGGAGACACCCTTCAATTCTTAGGACTTTCAAGTTCTGTGGTAGATGCACAGGGGAGATTTTGGGGCCTGAGAATTTCCTGAGCTCAGCAAATCCCCCACCCTTGAAGGTTCTTGAGCAAGCAAGAAAAGTGATAAAAATAAAAACAAAACCCTGGAAGTGATTATTTGAGCAACTACACATGAGGACAACCAGAGAGCAGTGGGATTAAATACTTAGAAAAGCTAAGCAGAAGGTGAGGAGCTATAGAAATAAAATCAATAGGTCTCCTAATAGAGTACCTTAGTTTTGTTTTGTTTTTGTTTGTTTGTTTGTTTTTTATTTGTTTGTTGCCTTCAAGAACTCTGATGAGAGTGGAATTCTGAAAAATATGACAGGAGAGAAATAGTCAAAAGCCTTCCTCAGAAAAGGAATGGTCAGATCTCAGGGATCAGCTGCCCCATGAGAATCCAGGCCCAGTGTGTGCAACCACGCTCCTTTCTTTCTTTTGCTACACTTCTAAGTCAGAGTGGAAAAGGTTTAGAGAAAGCAAAAAGAAAGGACAAGCAGCAAAGGTGTGTGTGTGTGTGGGGGGGGGGCATCTGTAATAGTGTCAACAATTAAAAAAATAATAAAACTAATTTAAAAAGAGAGAAAGGACAAGGAGTAAAGCAGAAAATACATTCAGTGCCTAGGGGATTGGTGGGGTGGGGTGCTTTTTAGGAGAAACAGATGAGGATTTAGAGCAAGCTATTTTTTAAATTGAGTAAGGAAAAAATTGCATAGCATTAAGTGTCATATCACACCAGAGAATGAGTGGAACAGCCCAGACCAATAATGTATGCCATGTGGGAAGTCAGAACCAACTGTGCCTTGTGCCCCCAGCTCAGAGAAAAGGCTACCTTTCAGAAGCTGATAATATTGCAGACCACCTGGGGTTCTTTTGCTGCAGCATCCCTTAGGACCTGAGACTGCATTGTTTCTGCCAGCAAAGGCTGGTGGCTGAGTCAAACATAGGTAGATTTTTCAAACTACATCTTTTAGCACAGCCAACAATGAGGCAGTCAGTATAGAGTTTGCACTGATTTTAGTCTTGGAGCCAGAAAAATATTTTATCAGAAATCACTATTAATAAAACCTAATATCAGGTATATTCATAATATCCCTGTTCGTGTCCTACATTGCAACTATTTTGGATATGCTAGAATTACACTTCAATAGATGAGGTGTGGAAACTTACTCTCTCGATTTACCCGTACACACACACACACACACACACACACACACACACTTGGACCCCATTCTAAAACTCTCCTGTGCTATGTGCCATTAAATAAGGCACAGAGGTGAGTAATTGCTAATCTAACAACTGAGTCCAGCCCAATGTATTAAGGGGCACTAATGGCCTAATGATCACACACAAATATGTCTGATAGTAGCACAGAGGTTAGGGGTCAAGCTGCCTCACCATGAGTGAGTCATTTAACCACTGTGTGCTTGCATTTTCTCATCTGCAGACCAGGGAAATAATAGTATAGATCTCATCAGAGTTTTGCCAGTATTAAATGAGATAATGTATGTATAGCACTTAGCACAGAACCCATCACTTAGCAAATGACCAGTAATCTTCAGCCATTTTGATGTTCCTGCTGATGTCACTCCTCTCTTGTACTGCTGACATTTCAGCATGGAAGTCCTAGAGATGCATTAGCAATGGTAATTCTGGGTATTAGGAAGAGGCAATTAAGGGAAGTTGAGTTGGGAGATTGTTTATTCCAGCAAACCCAAAGCAGAATTCACCAGACATCCTGGATCTTTCCTCACTAGTGACTTGAATCATGCCTCTTAGTGTTTCCATCTCCTGGCCCCCAAATGGCATTACACTGGGGCCAAATGGTCTCCTCCATCTAAAAGGAAAGGGAGCCGGCCTAAAGAAAACCCAAGGTAGAACTACTCTTGTCCTTTGTATTGCTCAATGTACTAATTTTGGCATTCTTTCCTCACAGTATGTCTCTGTTTTTCATTCCTTGCCAGAACCAAATTCCAATTAGGGGTTCATCAACAGTAAGAATTCTGCTGCAAAGAATAAAATAATCGTGACATGTTTGTTTTAAAGCTGATTTTTACTTAATAAACCATCTGTTGGGGATAAACTAGTGCCGCACAAAAAATTTCTTTATAGATCAATCAGAAAGTTCAAAGGTCCAAAGCAATATCTATGTTTATACAACCCTTATACTCATGGTAGAGTCTACATTTTTAACATGTCAGGCTACTTGTACAGCAGCTAATTAGGTATCTACTTAAACTTCCACTCTGGGCAGTCAGGAAATGCCCTAAACCACATCTATAAAAATTATTAGCATGGTAAAACTAGTGCAATACAAGATATCCACATGAGTCACATGAATAAACAAGTGAACTATAAACACACAGGTACCAAAATTAAAGATGGAATCAAAAGGGACATATATTCTAGAGAGAATACATTATGCCTTTAAGGTGAAGTGAACAATGGCCCTTTTAGGCAAAATGTGGGTGTCACAAGGTGGGGGCACAGAAGCTTAAGCAGTGTAGTAATAATTCTTCAGTGGGCACTCTCTGAAGTTTGTGTTTATCTCACCACCCACATTCTGATCTTAGATTACTTTATCATCATTATATTAATTGGGTCAATAAATCACAGTAGTCATTGCCCCTAGAGATGCCCATGCCATCTAAAATTCTGGGAGAATAAATGAAAGTGAAATCATTGAAAAAAAAAACTGAACTGAAAAATCTATGACAATATTATCAACACATGGCAAACACCACAACATAAATGTCAACATCTGCACTTCAAGCATATTTGAGAGGCTTCCACAAAGTTTTTGTGAGTCCCAGTCCCCTTCCATTATATATGTTCCCCTCCCATATACACCAGGTATATGACCAAAGGGTGGTGGAAGAGGAAAGGTCACAAGAGATAGTATAAATTAGTGGGTGTTACAACTTTCAATATTTGCCCTTAATTGTCTCTGATACTATCTTTTCCAATGTCTTATCTCACCCATTGATTTTCTTTTCTTTTTAAAAAATTTTTATTTTATTGTTTAAAGTATTACAAATAGTAGTACATATGTCTCCTTTTTTCCCCATTGACCTCCCCCCAGACTCCCCTAACCCCCATTGTTCATCAGTTTATAATGTTCTTTATATTCCACAAATGAGTGAGATCATGTGGTATTTATCTTTCACTGATTGGCTTATTTCACTTAGCATAATGCTCTCCAGTTCCATCCATGCTGTGGCAAATGGTAAGAATTCCTTCTTTTTTACAGCAGCATAATATTCCATTGTGTAGATGTACCACAGTTTTCTAATCCACTCATCTGCTGATGGGCATTTAGGCCGTTTCCAAATCTTAGATATTGGAAATTATGCTGCTATGAACATAGCGGTGCATATATCTTTTCTGGTTGGTGTTTCTGTTTTCTTGGGATATATTCCTAGAAGTGGTATTACTGGGTCAAATGGCAGTTCCATTTTTTAAATATATTTGAGGAAACGTCATACTGTTTTCCACAGTGGCTGCACCAGTCTGCATTCCCACCAGCAGTAAAGGAGGGTTCCTTTTCCCCCGCATCCTCTCCAGCAATTGTCATATGTTGATTTGTTGATGACAGCCATTCTGGCAGGTGTGAAATGGTACCTCATTGCTGTTTTTATTTGCATCTTTCAGATGATTAGTGACTGAGCATGTTTTCATATGTCTCTTGGCTTTCTGTATGCCCTTTTTCAAAAAAATATCTATTTAGGTCCTTTGCCCATTTTTTGATTGGATTGTTTATCTTCCTTTTGTTAAGTTTTATGAGTTCCCTGAAAAAGTTGGAGATTAATCCCTTATCCAGATGTCTATGGTTTTTCTATACACCAATAATGAACTCACAGAAAGATAAACTTAAAAAGCAATCCCATTTACTATTGCAACAAAAAATTAAGATACCTAGGAATAAATTTAACCAAGGAGATAAAGGACCTATACTCAGAAAATTCAGGATGCTGAAAAAAGTGATAGAGGAAGACATGAACAAATAGAAGAATATACCATGCTCATGGATTTGTAGAATCAACATCATTAAAATGTCCATACTACCCAAAGCAATCTATA
>NW_005364953.1:6650826-6660359 GCF_000412655.1 Myotis brandtii
TAAAAATAAAAAGCTTCTGCACAGCAAAAGAAACCATCAACAAAGCAACAAGAAAGCCCACTGCATGGGAGAACATATTTGCCAATGTTATCTCTGATAAGGGTTTAATCACCCATTGATTTTCAAGCTAGGCCATGAGAGGATGCCTTGTTATTCATGCCAAAGCTCAGAAGTCCTGAACTCTAGATTTTTATGTACCATATAGGAGAAACATAAATTCTTCCCTTTTTCCACCTTTACCTTTGTTTACAGAGAGGTTAAAATTGGGTCCAAGCCATGAGTGTGTGGCACAGGTATTTCTACTCAATTAGATGGGAAAGAAAGGAACAAAAGGAAATCATAGATGGATGGCCATTCAAAGCCTTCCTGACTTTGTGATAATTAGGAACCTGGCAGAGAATGAGAGTGGAGGCATGTTTAAAAGATTTCTACACCTTCCTTCTCACTGTTAACTCTACCTTGCTATTAGACCTTTCTATTAATAATATTGTGATTATTATTTTTAACAATAGCATTATTCATATTAATTATGATGATGATTATATAGTGGTGGCCTTTGGAGAGATCACATGTAGGCTTTTGCTTTCTAACTTATCAGTAAAGGAATAGTGGGTATTCCAGGGAAAGG
Organism: Myotis brandtii; assembly: GCF_000412655.1. Taxonomy (NCBI): domain Eukaryota; kingdom Metazoa; phylum Chordata; class Mammalia; order Chiroptera; family Vespertilionidae; genus Myotis; species Myotis brandtii. The sequence goes on from NW_005364953.1 coordinate 6,651,455, forward strand.
AGAAAAGGACACTGGTGCAAGCTGTCTATTGTCTGCCAAATAGACTCCAGTGTGGTACCTGCCAAAAAAGAAAAAGTGGCACTCTGAATTCCATGCATCTCATCAGCATCTTATAGGTCACACCCTGCTACTCAGCCTCAAAAGCAAATGCCAACTAAAACTCTGAGCCAATCTTTATTTTGTCCAATTCAAGAACACTCCATGTCAGCAACCAGGTCCATCTTGTACCTCTTACTGTCACTACATTTTAGACACTCACGAAAATACCTATAAATGCCATGAATGTTCAGGACCACATCATCATTTTGGCTAGCTGAGGGTTGTTTCGTTTGCCGCAATTCTCTCAATACTAGTAAATCCCCCCGCCCCACCCCTGGGCTTTCAGCACACAAACAAAAGCAAAACCCAACTGCAGCTATACCACCACCAGTCACCCAACAATGAGAAACTAATGCACAGTTGGTGGAGGCTTATTCTCTAGCTTTGGCAATGCTCTTCGTGCCCCCAAATTACCATGACCCCAAATATCAGAGGCTCAGCTACCAAGGAAAGGGAAGCATGCTAAGGCAGCTACTCATAGAGGCTTTCCCTGCATTGTGATCAGTGTGATCCATAATCACAGATGAATCCAGGGACTGTTTTGGTTTTCCAAGGCCCAAACACAACAATGGTATCCATTAGGAACCTAAGAGCTATTAATCTCACAACTTTCCTTTCAGCCTGAAGTATGCTCCTTCACTGGTTCCTGTTACTAATGTATTCAACAGATTCAAAGCACACTTCTTCCATGTCAAGAATTCACTATTAGTTTATCTTTCCCAAACTGCTCTGTGTCTCACATCAGATAGTCTGGTATGGAAGGGGGAAAGCAAGGAATCAGACAGGGCAAAGGATGAAGAAAGAGAGAGAGAGAGAGAGAGAGAGGGAGAGAGAGAGAGATAAGTATTTGTAGTTAGAGCCTGTCTTATGACACATAAGGAGCTCCCTCTGGCCTTCACAAAAGTCTGAAATTTCAAACAGCATTCATCCTTTTGACTTCATTTCAATTTGACAAAGATATATGGGGCATCTACTTAAAGTAAGGTAGTGTGGTAGACTACATGGTATATGGTCCCCAAACTTTAAAAAGATTATGATAGCCCAGCCAGCATGGCTCAATGGTTGAGCATCGACCTATGAACCAGGAGGTCTCGGTTCGATTCCTGGTCAGGGCACATGCCCAGGTTTCGGGCTCTATCCCCAGTGTGGGACATGCTGGAGGCAACCAGTCAATGACTCTCTCTCATCATTGATGTTTCTCTCTCTCTCTCTCTCTCTCTCTCTCTCTCTCTCTCTCTCCTCTCCTCTCCTTCCTTCCTCTCTGAAATTAATAAAATACTTTAAAAAAGATTATGATAGAAAACAGATGAGAACGACACAAAACTAACTAGGAAATAAAAGAGAATGAAATGGCTACTCTAGTAGAAGTACAAAGAAATAAAAGATATGGGAGCATAAACACCTCATGAGAGAGTGCAGAGAGTCTTCCCTAGGATTTCAGATCATTGCCAAATGACATTGTGTTAAAAAGCATGATAAAAATCACCAATATACTAAGCCTACTATACCACTTCTTGAGCTCCTTCTAAAAATTGTAAGGCTTTTTTAAAAATATACTTTTAAATTCATTTTTAGAGAGAGACGAAGGGAGAGGGAGAGAGAGAAACATTTATGTGAGAGTGAAACATCAATTGGCTTCCTCCTGCACACCCCCTACCTGGGATTGAGCCTGTGACCTCTGCATGTGCCCTAACTAGAAATTTAACTGGTAAACTTTGGTGCATGGGACGACACCCAACCAACTGAGCCACACTGGCCAGGACACCAAATTGTAAGGCTTTAAAACGTGTCACATGTGTTTCCCACCCTAGTGTTACATATGAGTACAATAGTTAATAGTCTCTATCATATGATTTGAGGAGCAAAGAACCTCTCCTCAACTCAACGTCCATCCCTGACTGGGAAACTAAACTGAAGTAGCCCATCTGGAGATTTCTCTTTCTGATGTCTTTTCCCAGCTCCTGTATTCCTCCAGAAGAGGTGACATAGATAAAAGTCACTGCCCACAATGCCAGGAAGAAGGGTTCTGCTGAAACCTGTGGGTGCCAAGCTCCTAGGGTGCAACTGAGACAAAGGCACAGGGGAAAGGGAAGGGATAAAGATGGACCGCACTATTCAGGCCAGACTCTGCCAAATCACCTCTCTAGAGAGATGGTTAAGAGGTAGCCTTAGCCTTGTCAGTTAATTTTAGACAAGTTACTTAACCTTTCTGGATATCAATTTCCTCACCTGTGCCATGGTGATAATAATGTCTACTTCATAGGGACATTGTGGCTAAATGAGATAATGCTTGCATAGTGCTGGAAGACAGTGCATGCTCAATAAATACTTCACAGTTCTGTTTACAACTGGCCCTGACAGTAATAAGATATGTTAATGAGGAAGAGGAAAAAATGTATTTCTTTGTACCTTGTTGGGACGCTACAATAAAGGGGAGGGTTGTAAAGGGGAGAAATACAAGGTTGTCTATCAGAGCACAGAGGTTAATTTTTAAAAGTTTCAGAGGAGAATTTCAGAAGGAGGTTGGGCCTGTGGGACAGAGAGAAGCCTAAATAGGAGTATTTGGAGTGTGTCTAACAGGAGGAGTCCTCATGGGACATCCTATATAATAAAAGCCTAATATGCTAAGTGTCCAACCGTTCAACTGTTCGACCAGTTGCTATGACATGCACTGACCACCAGGGAGCAGATGCTCCGATCGGTAGGTTAGCTTGCTGCTGGGGTCTGGCCAATTGGGACTGGGCGAGACCGCTGGACACACCCTGAAGCCCTCCCGCAGTCCTTCCCCAGCCCTGATTGGCCCTGACCAGGACTGGGTGAGAAGGGCTGGACACGCCCTGGAGCCCTCCCACTGTCCCTCCCCGGCCCCAATGGTGCACCAGTGGGGTCCCTCAGCCTGGCCTGCAGGGATTGGGCCAAAACCGGCTCTCCGACATCCCCTGTGGGGTCCCGGATTGCTAGAGGGCACTAGGCTGAGAGACCCCACCGGTACAAGAATCTGTGCACCAGGCCTCTAGTTGATGAATAAAACTCAGGGGCTCATAAGGTATACCTCTTTCCCCTGGCTTTTTGTCAGAATGGGACTGAGGATAGAACTTTCAAGAACAGGGTCATATATCTAGTGAAAACCCACTTATTAGTGCTTGTGTCATTGTTCTTACTCAACACTCACCAAACACTTATTCTATGCCAGGCATGGCTCCAGTCCCTGGAGTTCACAGGTATACCTAATGGCCAGGACACCACTCATAGATATTGTTTGAATGTGTTTTTGGTGGTCATTTCCATGAAAAATCTAGGCCTTTGGTCAGGAGCACAAGCCCCTGTTCCAACATTGCTCTTATGGGAGAAGTGAGTTTGATGCAGTGTGTATTCACCTGGTTGCCTGCCAGGCATTCTAGCTGGAATCAAGTTTACGCCAATAAAATAAAACATGAACGTGGCAAAAGAGAGAGAGAGAATGGGGTCATATAATGAAGAGTAGTCAAAGGGAGGTTGTTGTTGTTGTTGTTGTTGTTGTGTGTATGAAAGGTTGAGGTTGCAGGGATGGAGCCTGTGGCTACAGACTCTAGTGTTCATTTCAAGATTTGCAGCCAGAAAATCTGGAGAGGGAAAGGGAATGGAATGCTCTAAGTGTCTATACCAGAACCAGAGGCAGCGACTGTCTTCCCTACTGTCCCTTTTAATTACTTCTTTGATTTTGTTGAGGGAGGGTTGAGGGTGGAGGGGAATGCTGTCTTTTGGTTAGTTGGGACCACGGTGTTTCATGCAGCCTCATGCCTTTGAATTTCCAAATGAGATGACATGAGTGGCAGAAACTATGTGCTGGTCACCATAAAATTCAAGCCCCAAAATTTGCACTAGAAGCTTCAGACAAGAGAGAGAGACTTTTGAAGCAAACAAAAAAATTCCACAGGGGTGAATACAGAAAGTGAGCTGATCTGGAATAGTTAGGGAAAATCAAACAACTCCTTTCGGGTGAGCCTGTGTGTGCAGGCTTTGGAGGTGTCTTCCACATCTGATGGGCTGCAAGTTCTCCCCTACCAAGTCCTCTACCAACTTCCTTTCTCTCTCCTTGGAGTTATGTGTCAAGGTTAGTAAGTGTTGCTGTGTTAGACAATGAAGCTTAATGCTTTAAATTTCCAACCAAATGATCTTTTGTGGTAGACACCAACAGGGAAGCCTAAGCCAAAACTATTTATGGTGTAATGCTGCTAACATCTAATTAAGAATGGGGTAAAAGGGCCACACTGGATAAGGTGGTCTCAGGAAAAGGGAGTCCAGCCTAAAGGAAAGAGGCCAGACTGGAATTTCTGGCAATGAAGTATAACCATGTCTCTGCATGAAACCTGAGTTTGCTGGCTCTGAGGTCTCAGAAGGAGAGAGTCTAGGATAGTGGTCGGCAAACTCATTAGTCAACAGAGCCAAATATCAACAGTACAACGACTGAAATTTCTTTTGAAAGCCAAATTTTTTAAACTTAAACTATATAGGTAGGTACATTGTTATTAACTTCATTAGGGTACTCATAAGGCTTAGGAAGAGCCACACTCAAGGGGCCAAAGAGCCGCATGTGGCTCGCGAGCCGCAGTTTGCCGACCACTGGTTTAGGGAATACAGGCCTCATTTGAATTATAGAAACACCTCTCCTACTTTCCAAGGGAATGGAATAGAAAACATTTGATCTGCTACCTGGCTTCTGTTTCTTCTGTACTTATCACTTTATGTTCACAGTCTGTCTCATAGTTGAAGGTCAAGCTTTACAATACATACAGAATACAAGCCCACAGCTATTCAATTTCTAGAATATTCTCTGGCCATGAATGTTACAAAGATTCCATGTCTTTTTGCTAAACTAGTTTGAGATATGTTTTCATCAAGATAAAATCCTGCCCTCTCTGGTTTTGCTCAGTGGATAGAGCATCAGCCTGTGGACTGAAGGGTCCTGGGTTCGATTCTAGTCAAGGGCATGTACCAGTTTCAGGCTTGATCCCTACATGCAGGAGGCAACCAATCAATGTGTCTCTCTCACATTGATGTTTCTCTCTGCCTCTCTCCTTCCTTTCCTCTCTCCTACTAAAAATCAATGGAAAAATATCCTTGGGTGAGGATTAGCACACACTCAAAAAAGATAAAGTCCTAATCACTTAGTTGTTCTATAGCCTGATTTTTCCTTGTTTTGAGGCTTTTGCAAGATATTCAAATGAGATATAGGCAAGTAAGATGTCATGATCCAATAACCTAGAAAGAAGTAAGGGACAAGCAACAAGACAAAAGAAGCAGAAAGAGTCGTGATAGATGTGGTGGGAGAGATGAAAGGGGAAGAGAAGAGATTTATTCAGGGAGATACACTTTAGCAAATCCATGCACTAAGAGTCAATTTAGAATTGATCTGGGAGACAGAAAATTTGAATGCATTCTATACTTGTTTCTGCTCCCCACCAGCACACTAGATTTTGATGATTGGTCTTTTGGCACAAGACTAGAAAATGTAAGACTGTGAAGGCAGAAAGCATTGCACATATTAAACAGTGGTTGGTGCAACACACATTTAGTGTAGCTCCCAGTGATCTGCATTTGCTCCATTTCAACCCACTGTACTGCTAGATAGATAATGGAAATTGAAGGCTGAATGTCTAGGCTGGGGCAGAATACACCCCCTGGAATTTTTTTTTCTGAATTTCTATTTATCAAGCTTCCTGACTGATGTGAAAATCCATACAGCAGAGATGGCATCAAGGGGTTTTTTTCTTCCAAAGAAAAATACTATTTTTCTCAGGTAGTTCATCCTCTAGGCTGCAGACTGAACACAATATTTTAAGTCTAAGCACTAATTAGAGAGATAAAGAAATGTATCTCCTTTTGTTCAGAAGGAGAATTCTATTGAGCTTTTGACAATGAAGCTGCTTAAAGGACAGCCTGAGTTGCTGCCTCTGCACAGAGCTTCTGTAGAAGAAAGATAAAGAGCTCACTTGTAAAGTACTCTGGCTTTGTGCCATCCCCTTGCTGCTTCCTTTGGACTCTACTGGGAAATAGAGTCCTAAAAGTAAGTAAAAGGTCCAGGGAAGGCCAGATAAAGCCTATGACTTGAAGCCACAAACCAGAATGCTCCATTGGGGCACCTAATTGCCTCAGAAAGTCTTTGTGAGTTTTTGCTCCCCTTTTTAGGCCCTGCTGCTCTCCCCTGGCATCAGCTGACAGATTGTGGTGAGCTCACAAAAAGACAGGCCACTCAGGAACCTAGCCAAGATAGATTTCTGAGAAGCACAGAAGGCTCCTTGAAGTTGTATGACTAGTATCTCAGAAGCCTCTGGGAGGGGAGTCCACTTTGTCCATACACAGACAGTTTACTTTCAAAAGTGTCATTGAGAACAGGGGACTTTTCCATTATTGTGATTTTTATAGCCAAATTTGGCCCCATGTTCACACCATGTATAATCCCTTCCCATTGAGTGTACGTGACCCATGATTTGCTTCTAAATAACAGAAGATGGCAAAGGCTGTCACTCTTATGATTAGGTTATATTATATTATATTATATTATATTATATTATTATATTATATTATATTATAATTATATTTGCTAGGGCTGCCATAGCAAAATACCACAGACTTGGTGGCTTAAACAACAGACATTTATTTTATCACAGTTCTGAAGATCAAGGTGTCAAAGGGTTGGTTTCTTTATATTAAATTTATTTAGCAATGGGGATGGGAATGCCACTCCTGTTATCACACACACACACACACACACACACACACACACACACACACTACAAAAGGGCCTTGAGGAAGGCCACATGAGGAAGGCCACATGACAAGAAACTACAAATAGCCTCTTTGAAAGCAGCTTCTTGTCCATAGTGAACAAGCAAACGGAAATCTGAGTTCTACAGCTGTATGATTAAGTCTACCAACAAACTGAATTATTATAGAAATGTATCCTTTCTCAGTCAGGGTTTCAGATGAGAACACAATGGCTGATAACCTTGACAGCAGCCTAATGAGACACAAGTAGGAAGACATACTTAAGCTATGCCCAAACTTCTCACCTAAAGAAACTGTGATTAAAAAAAAAAGTGTGCTGTTTTAAGTCACTAACTCTGTGGTAATTTGTTACACAGTGTATTCTTTTCCTCTTGCTGCTGTAGCTGCTGTTTGCTCAGCACAAACTTAGTGACTTCAAACAACACACATTTATTGTCATATAATTCTGGAGATTAGAAATCCTAAAATTAAGGGGCTAATAGCACTATATTCCTTCTGGCAGCTCTAGGAGGACAATCAGTTCCCTTGCCTTTTCCAGCTTCCAGAGGCTACTTGCATTCCTTGGCTCATGGCCCCTTCCTCTATGTTCAAGTTTTTGTCTGTCTCTATGAACTTTGCTTCTTCATCACACCTCCTTCTCTGACTCTGACCTTCCCACCTTCCTTATCAGGACCCTTGTGATTCTATTGGGCCTATCCAGATAACCCAAAATTATCTCATCTCCAGATCCTTAATTTAATCATATTTTCAAAGTGCTTCTTGCCATGTAAGGTAATATGCTCACAGTTTCTGGGGGTTAGGATATGAACATCTTGGGGGTGGGGTTTGGAGGTGCATTATTCTGCCCACCATTTGCTATAATAGAAAAGTAATAGCACCAAGTATCAGTGGAGTCATTCTTTCCCCAAATGCTGTTCATCCCATTACATCAAATAATAGGGTTTGGGAAGTATCCAAGCAGTATCAAGTCTTCCCTTAAGCCCCTGGTATCGCTCAAAGTTCATATATTATTTCAACAAGTCATTTATGGCTTTCTCTGGGTTCATTTTTGAGGATTACTGATAGAATGGAAATACATACTTTGGGGGAGGTAGTGTCTCTCTTTTCCTAATTTTCATGAGGTGGGGATGCTTACTTACATGGAACATATTTGAAAAAGCTTCTTTCTTTTTATATGCCAATATTTTTTGAGTTAGACAAGGTAGATGGTGTGCTGGCTGTTCTTCATCTTAATGTATAACAACCTAGATGTATCAATAAAGCTAAGTTTGGCTGCAAGATAGACATCAAATATCCATGGTTCAAATCAGATAGTTCATTTCTCTATCTCCTGATTTTCATATAACAACCTAAAAATTGCATTGTTGCTCTATTCCACAAAGTCCTCAGAGACCTCACAGTCATCCAAGAGTTGAATGAGGAAGGGAGGAAGAAGAAAAGAAATACAGAGAACATATCAGTTTTTTTAAAAATATATTTTATTGATTTTTTACAGAGAGGAAGAGAGAGAGATAGAGAGTTAGAAACATCGATGAGGGAGAAACATCGATCAGCCGCCTCCTGCACATCTCCCACTGGGGATGTGCCCGCAACCAAGGTACATGCCCTTGACCGGAATCGAACCTGGGACCCTTGAGTCTGCCGGCCGACGCTCTATCCATTGAGCCAAACCGGTTTGGCCAGTTTTTTTTTTTAAGAAAGGTTCCCCCAAACTGCCACAAAAGTCTACCATTATCCCATTGGCCTTATATGACCACATCTAACAACAAATAGTTTCTTTTGTGGAAAGTCATAAGCCAAACAAAAAAGTGGTGATTATGTTACTGTGACAGAAAGGTAAAATGGAAATTGGGTGTAACTCTACCTGGATGGTAAAGCCAATAATATGGTTTGAATCTGATGACTTTACATAACCACACTGGAAGCCTACAGCTTTCTGGATTCCATCCTATCTAATAAAAGAGAAACATGGTAATTAGCCGTACATCCACTACCCTTCCCATTGGCTAATCAGGGCAATATGCAAATTAACTTCCAG
>NW_005364953.1:6660804-6663060 GCF_000412655.1 Myotis brandtii
CTGCTCTGTGCCTGATAGGGGGGAGCTCCCCAACCCCCTTATCGCCCTGCGGCACTGTGTGTGACAGGGTGCAGCGCCCCAACCCCCTGATTGGCCCTGCTCTGTGGGTGATAGAGGGCGGCGCCCCAACCCTGCCCCCCACAGGCCCTGCTCTGTGTGTGATGGGGTAGAGCCATAACCTCCCCATCGGCCCTGCCCTGAGTGTGACAGTGGCAGTGCCCCAACCCCCTGATAGGGCCTGCTCTGTGGGTGATAGAGGGCGGTGCCCCAACCCCCTGATCCGCCCTGCTCTGTGTGTGACAGGGGCCGTGCCCCAACTCCCCTATCGGCCCTACTCTGTGTGTGACAGGGGGGAGCTCCCCAACCCCCTGATCGACCCTGCTCTGTACGTGACAGGGTACGGAGCCCCAACCCCCTGATCGGCCCTGCTCTGTGCATGACAGGGGGTGATGCTGCAACTTCCCTATCGACCCTGCCTTGAGTGTGACAGGGGGTGGTGCCCCAACCCCCCAATCGGCTCTACCCTGAGGGTGACTAGGGGTGGCATCGCAACCTCCCGATCCGCTCTGCTCTGTGCATGACAGGGGGCAGCGCCCCAACTCCCCAATTGGCCCTGCTCTGAGCCCGACCAGGGGCTGCACCTAGGGATTGGGCCTGCCCTCTGCCACCCAGCAGCAGGCCTAAGCCAGCAGGTCATTATCTCCTGAGGGGTCCCAGACTGCAAGAGGGCACAGGACGGGCTGAGGGACCCCCTCTCCCCCCCCGAGTGCACAAATTTTTGTGCACCAGGCCTCCAGTTATTGTTGTAAAAGACTTATTTATTTGAAATGAGACCCTGTGAATTCAAGCATATCCCAATACTTCTTGAGTGTTTGAGTAACAGACTAAAATCTTCTGTTCTTTCCCTTCATATCACATTAGTCTCTAACTTCTTTTGATTTTATCTTTTTATATCAGTTTTCTTGTTTTCCATTGCCAGTGCTATAATAAAACCTCATTATCTCCAATCTGGATTACTACAGCAACCTGTAAGAGGTTAGCAGAGACATTACTTCCTATTTTTCCTGTCCTCCTCCACACCAAACCACACCACACCACACCACACCATACACCCAGCATATTATTCATATTAGTTGCCTAGTTAAGTTTATACAAACCCATTTATTATACTCCTCAAAAATATCTTTCCATGTTTTAATCTGATGAAGAGTTCCCAAATGAGCCATGTCAGACAGAACCCATTGAAATCCAAGCCTTAAATAAAATCAGCTGCAAGAAATCATTCTGGTTGACCTATGTTTGGTATAATATTCCCTATTGAACCAATCAACTGTGGCCAGATGTGTGCAGTCATGTGGTATATAATCAGCATTTGAAACATGGGGGATGAGAGTGAAGAAAGTTCTTAGATAATTCATGCAGGGGTGAGTAGAAATACTGGGGGGACCACACTGTAAAGTACATGATTGTCTAACCACTATGCTGTTCATCTGAAACTAATACAGAGTACTATTGAATGTAAACTGTAATTGAAAAATAAGATATATATCTAAAGAAAAAAAATAAAGAAAATTTAATGATGTTCAAGACTTCTAGCCGGAGGCAAACCAAGTTTTCACTGTGTAGCCACTTCTTATTTCTTCTCTCATAACCATCAAGGGCTCTTTCCTTCATTCCATTAAGGCAATCTCATCTAGATACATCTGGACAGAGTTCAGATCTTCCTAATCCTACTGAGCAAAGTCTATGACCACATCTTAGAAGGGCATTATCCCTGAAACCAAACCTTGATTTTTATATGTACAACAATAATTATTTATTCCTCTCCTCAGGAGCCTTCTTCTGGGACTAGCAGAACCTCACCACCAGTTAGTGTCATGAAAATGGGAAAATGATACCAGATAGAAATCTGGACTTACAGCTATATATTTTAAAAAGCAGCTACCGTAAGGGCCATAACAATCTAACAACCATTCGCTATGATGTCCACTGTGGCCCGAGAACCAGCCCGATCAGGGGGTGGGGCCAGTGGCCAACCTCGTGGCCCCTCCCCCCTGCTGGCCTGCCCCTGATCAGACTCTTCCACCCCAATCAAGAGCAGGCCCTGCCCTAAACAGTTTGGCTCAGTGGATAGTGCATCGGCCTGCAGACTGAAGGGTCCCAGATTCAATTCTGGTCAAGGGCATGTACCTTGGTTGCGGGCACATCCCCAGTAGGGTGTGTGCAGGAGGCAGCTGATCGATGTTTCTCTCTCAT
>NW_005364953.1:6664249-6675474 GCF_000412655.1 Myotis brandtii
CCCTTCCCCCCATTTAGCCCCACCCCTGATCAGCCTGCGGCCCCTCCTCCCAGCCAGCTCCACCCCTGATCGTCCCCCCCACTCCAATCAGGGGCAGGGCCAGCCAGCCAACCACCCATGGCCCCTCCTCCAGGTCACTGGCCCCCGATCAGCCCCCCAACCCCAATTGGGGGTGGGGCCTGCCAGCCAATTGCCTGCAGCCCCTTCCCCTAGCCAGCCCGGCCCTGATCAGGCCCCGATCGGGGTGGGGTGGCCGGTCAACCTCCTGCTGTCTCCTCCTCCCAACAGACCCGGCCCTGATCCACCTATTGGGGCCAGGCCAGCTGGACCCCACCCATGCATGAATTCATGCACTGGGCCTCTAGTAGAATAATAAAGAAAATTTAAAAAGGTAAATATGGGTAAATATATGAGATTCTTTTTTCTTATTTTTAAAAGATAATGGACTATTTAAACAAAAATCGTAACTAAGGCTTATAACATATATAAAGGTAAAATGTATGACAATGAAAGAACAAAGGTACGTATGGGAGAAATGGAAATAAACTATTGTAAAGTTTATACCATACATGAAGTGGTATAATATATCTTGAAGGTAGACTATACTTTGTTAAAGATGTATACTATAAACACTAAAGCAACCAGTAAGATAAAACAAAGAGCTACAATAAACTAACAAAAGACATAAAAATAGAATTGTAAAAATATTCAATTAATTCAAAATAATGCACAAAAGAGAACAAATGGAATGAATAGAAAACTAATAGCAAGATGATAGATTTAAGCCTCACCATATCAATATTCACATTATGTGTAAATGGTCTAAATACCTGAATTAAAAGTCAAAGTAGATCAAATAGAAAAGTAAGAGCCAACTAACTATATGCTGTCTATAAGAAATGCATTTTATATCTACATATACAAATAGGTTACAAGTAAAAAGATGGAAAGTACATATCATGCTAACATTAATCAAAAGAAAACTGAATGTCTATACTAATATAAGAAATATTAGATTTCATCGTATTTCCAGGAATAAAGGAAGTTATTTCATGATAAAGGGGTCATTTGTCAAGATGACATAATAACTATAAATATGTATGCATCTAATAACAGAGCTTTAATATACATGAAACAAAGACTGAAATAACTGCAAGGAGAAATAGATAAATACACAAATGCAGTTGGAGATTTCAACACCTCTCTCTCAACAACTGATAGAACAAGTAGGCAGAAAATCAAGATATAAAATACTTTAACAATACTGCCAATCAACTTTACCTAATTGATATTTATAGAGCATTCCACTTAACAGCACAACACAAATTATTTTCAGGTGCACATAGTACATTTACCAAAATAACCATATTATGAGTCATAAAACAAGTCTTGACAAATTTCAAAGGATTCAAGTTATAAAAAACATATTCCCTATCCACAATGGAATGAAATTACACATAACAGAAAAAAAAATCTGGAAAATCCCCTAATATCTGGAAAGAAAATAACACACTTCTATATAACCCATGAGTCAAAGAATTTAAAAGGTAAATTTGAAAGTATTCTGAATCAAATAAAAACGAAAACATGACCTATTCAAGTTTGGGGTTCCCACCAAAGCAGTACTTGGGCAGAAATCTATAGCACTAAATGCCTGTGTTAGAAAAGAAGATCTTAAACCAATGACCTCAGCTTCTACCTTAAGAAATGAGAAGAGCATATGAAACCCAAATTAAGAAAAAGAAAAATTGGAGCAGGAGGACAGGAAGGGAGAAATTACAAAGGGGCATGAGGAACCTTTTGGAGGTATTAGATATGCTCATCATCTTGGTATGGTGATGGTTTCCCGGGTATATACATATGACAAAACTTATCACATAGTACTTTTTAATATGTGCAGTCATATTATTATGTCAATCACTCCTCTGTAAAGCAGTTTTTAAAATATAATCCAGATAGAATAGTAAATGTTCTCCTTGTTTCCAGTTGGCAACTTATTTCTGTAAGTATCTACTCAATACCTTGAGCCTCTTCCCTGCTCAGGAATGAGCCACCACAAAAGGAAAGAGATGAAAATGCAGATGGCTACTTGCCAAATGGATAGAATAAAACTTGACCCTGATAACTCCACAGGGTTCTATGAAGATCAAAAGTGATAAGAACAGAGCTCATTACAAAGTTAGAAAGTGTTATAGAATGTAAAGGGCTTATCTCTCTAGTTTCCTGTTTCCTGGTGAAGTGAATAATAGGACTAACTGGAGCCAAATTTGGAAGTGGATAAAGTTTGTCTTTGATCCTCTATCCCCCGGCCCTGATACCTTCATGCTGTACTTCCCAAGGCCATGGAAGCCCTAAACAGGCCACATCCTGCAATTCTTTCTCCTTTCCTCTCTGCTAACCTCTATCAAGCTTTCTGTCTCCCCTGGAGAACCTGCTCTCAACTAAATGACAGTGGATGTTAAGCAATTCAGATAAATAACTTTCTTTAAAGCTATTCACTAATACATTATTTTGGACTCTTAGTGGTTTACACTGGTTAAACACTAATTTCAACAAAATCCTTCAATGACTGGCTCTTACTAGGGGTTGACATTTGGAGGTAGATGGCCCCTCACTCAATTTATCCTTTCAGAAATAAAACACTTCTTGGAAATCCCTTCTGTTGAGTTTACAATGCTGCAGTTTTTCTGCTCCAGTTATTTTATTATAAGCCAGGGATCTATTACATGAGAATTCCTAGAACTCCTATAAGTTTCCTCCCTCTCTCCTACCCATGTGTGCACATCTTTAAAAATAATAAGAAAACAGGCAGCTCTGATCAGTAACAGCACTGCAATGTTCAATTTCATCACTTGTATATCACTTCAGGATTATAATTTATTGTTTAATATATTTTATTGATTTTTTACAGAGAGGAAGGGAGAGAGATAGAGAGTTAGAAACATCGATGACAGAGAAACATCGATCAGCTGCCTCCTGCACACCTCCTACTGGGGATGTGCCCGCAACCAAGGTACATGCCCTTGACCAGAATCGAACCCGGGACCCTTCAGTCCGCAGGCCGACACTCTATCCACTGAGCCAAACCCGTCAGGGCAGGATTATAATTTAAATGGATTGTTAATCTGTAAATCTGGTCTCATGAGCTCCATTATTACTAAACACATGGTGAATGTTTGGAAGTTTACCAGACTTTTTAACTAGTAAGCCTATTGAATGCCACTTCCCATGTGGTGGCCCAAGAGTTCTGGAGGAGCTTTCTCCAGTTTTTTAAAATATATTTTTATTGATTTCTGAGAGGAAGGGAGAGAGATAGAAACATCAATGATGAGAGAGAATCATTGATTGGCTGCCTCCTGTACGCCCCCTACTGGCGATCGAGCCTGCAAACTGGGCATGTGCCCTTGACCAGAATAGATCCCAGGACCCTTCAGTCCATAGGCCGACACTCTATCCACTGAGCCAAACCAGCTAGGGCTCTCCAGTTTTGTTCTGTATGCCAGGCCAGTGGTATTGTTTTTACCATTTTTTTGTTGTTTCTTGAATAGGTAATAATTCATAAGAGTCATTCCCAGACCTCCAACAAGCTCTCCTAACTTGTATTTTTTTAATGTATTTAGTCTGAGATAATCTATCTCTCTCTTTTGGAATGAAGTATAAAATATAGGTTTATGATAGAATAAGTCTTTTGAAGTCTTTCTGAAAAAAATGATCAGAAGAAAATCTAATCAGTTGGCAACTTCACTTGTCTAAATGTTCTCGAATCAATATCTTTGGGATGCTGCATTTACTGGCTCACTGAATTGAGGGTGGATTACTTTGTTTTCATCCATTAACTTTCAGCTTATCATTATTGTACTAGCACATGGCCAGAAGCTCTTAATTTTTAAGAGACATGCAATGTACTATGTCCTGCTAATTTCCACAGCCAAGTAGGTGTCTACATTTTCCCCAGGCTAATCATGGCTCATTCTTACCCTGGGTTGTTCTGTACTGTACATTCCTTTCTGGGGCCATCATACCTCTTCCACTGCCACAGGATTTGGTTTAAAAAGCCTACTCACCTGCACCGTGCGGCCCCAGTCCACCACCCTCCCCAGCCATCATTAGAAAGCTGAAAGAAAAGGTTTGCAGTGGAAAGAAAACTTTTTCGACGTCTACCTTTTGTCATCTCCTAGAATGGCACTTTTCTGTCTTTTCTCTAGGTACATTATCTGGCAGTGGGCATTAGAGGAAATGGTAGGGATAGCAGTGGAGGGTGTATGTCCCCACTAGTTAAATACAGTTTATCCTTTCTCTCCTCTGAAGTTACCTGATGGGTGGGGTGAGATTTGAAAATTTGGTTTATTTTCTTTCAAAAAGTCTCCAGTACATGCCCAACCAGTGTGGCTCAGTGGTTGAGTGTCGACCTATCAACCAGGAGGTCACGGTTCAATTCCTGGTCAGGGCACATGCCCAGGTTGCAGGCTTGCTCCCCAGTGTGGAGCATGCAGGATGCAGCTAATCAATGATTCTCTCTCATCGATGATCTCTCTCTCTCCTCTCTCTCTCTCTCTCCCCCTCCCTTCTTCCCTCTCTCCCTCCCCCTCTCCTCTCTCTCCCTCTCCCTTCCTCTCTGAAATCAATAAAAAATACACTGAGTGACTAGATTATTATGACTGGCCAGATTATTATGGCCACCCCATCAGTACTTCGTTGGGCCACCTTTTGCCTTCAATACTGCGGGATTCTTCTTGTCATTGACTCCACGAGATGTTGAAAGGTGATACAAGGAATATGACACCATGCCTGATGAATAGCACTGTCCAGTTCTGTGAAATTTGATGGTTGTGGAACCAGCTGCCTGATGGCTCTTTTCACTTCGTTCCACAAATGCTCAGTTGGATTGATATCTGGTGATTGTGGGGGCCACCTAAGCAAGGTAAAGTCTCCCTCATGTTCTTGAAACCACTCCTTCACAATACGAGCACCATGGCATGGCACATTGTCTTGTTGGAAGAAGTCATCTCCATTGGGATATGCCATCAACATGATAGATATAATGATCTGGCCCTCTAGCAACTTCAGTGTGAAATTATAGCTAATTTGCCTACAAATGTCAGGTGGTCATAATAATCTGGCCACTCAGTGTATATATTTTTTAAAGTCTCCAATACCTGGGGAATGCTATTCCTCTTTTTCTAACAATCTCCTAAAAAATTTAACAGAGGAGATAAATGGTCTTTTGGAGCAATGAAATGCTGAATATAATTTCTAAATCTAGAAGCAACGAGTCTTTCTGAATCCTCCTTAAAATGGCCAGCTGACGGACTCCTTCTAACAATGTTCTTACAGGATCTTCAGGGCCCATATGCATCTTACTTTTGCAGTATCCTCAGAAGATGCAATCCCTTCCGACAGACTTCATTTCCTAAGAGCCTGGGCTTGGTAGGATGTGTGACTATGATAGTATTTTTTCATTATCAATCTAGGAGGTGGGGGTGAATTCCCCTGGCATGTTTTCCCCACCCCTTACCTTCATTCAAGCAAGTAGTTGCTCTGTGCTTATTGTCTCAGAAGAGAGATGTGGCAGACTAGAAAACAGAAGTAGATAATTCTGGCTTTTAAGTTCACAAAGCTGAAGAAACCCTTAGGAGAAGGGGAGTCTCTTATAAAGACAAACCATCTTAGCCTGAACTACAAAGGGAGACAGGTTTTCCCTCAGCTGGTGGAAATAAGAATGGGAGAGGAGCACTCTCTATCCTAGCTCCTGTCATGGCCTGCAGGGCAGCAGCAAGATGCTAAAGAATGAGCCCTGGCCATTTTTGCTCAGTTGTTAGAACATCGGTCCGAGACTGAAGGGTTGTCGCTTTGATTCTCAGGCAAGGGTATGTACCTCAGTTGCAGGTTTGATCCCAGACTCCGGTCAGGGAGCATGCAGGAGACAACCAATTGATGTGTCTCTCTCATGTCCATGTCTCTCTCTCTCTCTCTCTCTCTCTCTCTCTCCCTCCCGCCCTCCCTCCCTCCCTTCCATGTCTCTAAAAATCAATGGAAAAAATATCCTCGGGTGAGGATTAAAAAAAAGATGCTAGAGAATGAGATCTGTGGGTCTTCAAAATAGAAGAGTCCAAAGCCCCCAATTTTAAAGGTGCAGGCTAATTAGACAGCAAGACCCCACAGAAGGAAAGGCAACACAGACACAAAATGAAAGAGGATGCAGGGCAAAGTGCATACCTAGCAAGAACTTATCCTTCCTCATCACCTCCTCTCTGTTGTCTGGTAATATTCTATACTTGAGTCCTTTTCAGATAGTAATTTAGGCTGCCAGTGTAATTTTAGTGTGAATATAAATTGGGGTATACTCTTCTGTCTCTAGACTAGATGGACTTCCTATGGGTCCTCCTCAGTCCAAGGGACAAGAAGGGATAAATACTCCAATTTCCTGATAGTAAGTGCCAGAAAAGACAGAGATGGACTACAGGGCATGAACAAAATCTCATCTTAACAAGTTAGTTCACCTTAAAGCTCTTTTTTTGGTATAAAATATTCATTTTTTAATCTTGTTTTTTTTTAATGTATAATTTCTGTGAGAGTTTAGTGTTGAATATGTTTTAAATTCCAAAATGTGATTGAAAAGCACATCTTATAATAAAAATTGGAGGTGTTTTTGGTTTACCTTAATATTAAAGAATGCAATTTTATGCAGCATTACAGAAAGCAAAATTCAGAATGGGGGGCATGGCATATCTGATCCCATGCAAGGATTGGAACCACTGCAGTGAAAGGAAAATATCTAGAGCTATATGTAAATAATATATAAAAATTATGATCTCAGTGAAAATTGTTATAATTCTAAACTGGTCTCATAAATTTTAGCAGACAGAGACAATCTGGAAATGTTTCAAATCTACAGAAAAAAATCTACCTGAAGTTTCTGCATAAATTTTAAAGACACATTTTCCAGTAATTATTGTATTCTATTTTTATGTACTCTGGTTATATTTTCTAACATTTCAATTGTCTGTTAGTAATTTGAATTCATATAGCATTAAGGTATTATTTATCCAAAAGCCTCCAAGAAACTAAAATTCTACAACAGGAATGTATGCAATTAAATAAGGATAGTTGTAATATATACAAAGTAAAATCTGAATTGTGAGCCATGAATCAAAAGAGGGTTTGAAGCAAAACCCTTTAGAATTTATATTTACAGGTACTATGTTTGCTTTAACTATGTGGAATTTTATTTTTTTAATTTTTATTGAATTTATTAAGGTGACATGGCCTAATAAAGTTATATAGGCTTCAGCTATACAATTCTGTATATTGTATTGTGTGTTCACCACCCAAAGTTGAGTCTCCTTCCATCACCATTTATTCCCCCTTTACCTTCTTCTACCTCCCCCCATCCTCTTTTTCTCTGGTAATGTGTGTGTGTTTTTTTTCTTTGCTTAACACCCTCACTTTTTCATATTCCAGGTATCCTCTTGATTCTCAGTAGAAAAAGATAATGAATGTTACTGCATTAAAATAATTCTAATTGAAAAAAATCATTTTATAAACTGCAAACTTTGGTTAACAGTACATAGTATAATATATTTAATTTTAAGAAAATGGTGCAATGTTATAAAAAGGAGAAGAGCATGTAGCTCAGAAAAGAGAGCAGGAAATTAAGTAGTTTTCAGATAAGGGCAGAATTCAGTAGAGCTAAAAATATTTGAAAATGTGAAGTTCTAATAGTATTATAAATTAAACAATAGGAGTCAGAATTGGTATATTCAGCCAAAAATCATATTCATGAATCTTGTACCATTATATATGAGACAGAAACTTGTAAACTGAGTATTTGAAATTTACCCTTATCTTCCAGTAGACAAGTGGATCCTTCCCTTGCCTTTAACTTCACCAGGAAAAGAGTAGTAGTAGAGATCTTTGCTTTCTAAAACTAAGAACTATCAACTGCCAAAAATCAAGGCCTTTATATTGAAAGCAAACAAATAATTGAATGAAGCTATCAGACACATTCTTATTTAACCACAAAGAATAAGGAGCTAAAAGTGATTTGAGAATAAAGAAATCTGACCACACCTTGTTGGTGAAATACAGCTAAGAACAAAGGGAACTGTACTAAAAATCTTGAACTTTATTCAATAGCTTTATTGTTTGTTTTAATATTGTATTGTCGTTTTGGAACTCTTCTTGTGTTACCAAATTAAGCAAGTAATTATATTTATTGTGTTAGGAATCAAAAATTTAGTAAGAAATTCTGTGCCATAAGAAAAGAATTAGAAATGTCGATATGAAACAAGAAAATGCACAAATATTTTCTAACTCTGTTCATTGAAATGACCCAAGAGCAATAAAGCCCCCACAGTGCCCCCTAGTGTTCAGATTCTGGTCTATGACACTGTTTTTTCACTGAAAAGAACCAAGGCTCCTTGGACAAATAAGTGATTCCATATCTGAGGCAGAAAGGTATAAGTGCAAGTGGGTATAAGGGGAATAAATTGTGATGGAAGAAAAAAAGGTAAGCCTGAAAAATCTTGTTGTGCCAGAAAGAAACAAAACTTTCAATGATTAGTGGGCCATCTGAGATAGGACATTGGAGATAATTTAAGAGACCCCACTGATCAAAGTTGTGACAATTTTGCATGTCATACCTCAACAAAGTGATTTTTAAAAAAAGAGAATAATGACTACAGTTGATTAAGTATATGAGGAGCCATACTTCCATACCATACACAAAGAGAAAAATAAATGATTTTAAAGAAGGAGAATAAGATAGAATGCATTTCTGTGGAGGCTTATTTCTCATTCATGAAGCATTATTAATTTATTATATAAGTGGAAAATATAAAAATTAGAATGGTAAATACATCAGTTGGAGGACATTTTCTGACTCCAGGGAAATATCAGAATGGGCCATAAACTGTGGTCTCAAATCAGAAAATGCCAAGTAAAATATTTAGAACTCAATTGGGTACAAATTTAAATATGCTTAAGATTTATATCATAAGAATATGAATGAATGAAGAAGTATTAACATATCTCAGGATCCCATCAATTTCCAAGTTCTTTAGAGTAAGGAGAATACATTAATATATCATAAGGTTTTATCAACTGGGATGGAAGCTGCAAACTTATTATGTAAAGTATAAAACTTTAATCCAGGGAAGTAGGCTAAATAGCTGATCATTCACCTCTTAAGGTTATGGGATCACTTACAGAACAACCACAAATACGGTTCAAGATGTTCTATGGGGTCATAAATAAGAATTTAGCTAGCCTCCAGGCCTAATTATTTATGGGAGTGACTTAGAATTAGATACAGAAATATTTAAAAGTAACCCATCATATTTATATTGTTTTGTTAAGAGGAAAGCTGTGCAAATTTGACATTTTATATACTTGTGATACATGAAATAATTTTCCCTGTTAGTGACAGCCTTGCAAATCTAATTTGAAATGTGAAATTAATTTGGAGGTATGATTACAAAGTGAAATCTTATTAAGTTATTTTAAGTATTGAAACATTTAAGACCCTTAGGCTTGTAATTTTTATAAATTTATATAATGAAAAAATTTTAGTTCCCAGGCAGATTTGTTTGGTAGATCAGACAACTGAAATACTAAAAATGGACATGTATGAGGTGACGCAGCTGTCAACACTGCTTGCAGACTGTCAGCCCACAGCAGATGTCCTTCAATTGTGTCCCCAGGTCCTACCAGTCCTATCCACACAATGGGGCCTCACTAAGTGAAAGCCTGCTTGTATATCAACCTGCCTTCTCTAGACACTTCCCATACCCAGACTGGAATCCCATGGCCTCTAACCTACCTTTTTGTTCTAGCCCAGCATCCCACCTAGAGCACACATGGGTAAAGAAGATGGTATAATGAAATCAATGCAAAATACTCAAATTAGCCTGGCCAGCATGGCTCAGTAGTTGAGCACTGACTTATGAACCAGGAGGTTATGGTTCAATTCCTGGTCAGAGCACATACCCAGGTTGCGGGCTCAATCCCCCGGGGGGGGGGGAGGTGCAGGATGCAGCTGATCAATGATTATCTCTCATCATTGATATTTCTATTTCTCTCTCCTCTTCCTTCCTCTCTGAAATCAATTAAAATATATTTACAATACTGAAATTATACTGAGACCTTCCAATATAGCATCTTCTCAGTGTGTATTTGCTACCTTCTTTGTGCTGCTTATAATGCAGGGGAGCTGCTACCAATGTGACATAGGACACAACTGAAATTGAAGGACCTTTAACTACCTGCAGATTGATTTTATTGACTGTTTCCAGGAAGTGGGATACTCCTATGTCTCAGTTGTAGTGTGCCTTTTGTCTGGATGGCCCAGGGCTTTCCTCTGCAGTAAGGATGATGCTGTTACTGTTGTTTTAAAACATTGTTCCAGGAATACATTCATCCCTGTGGGAATCTTAACAGGAACTCAGACCGAGGTTTTTGTTTTATGGGACAAACTTTCCAACTTATACTTAAAAATGTAAAAATAACAAATTTAAAATACAGATTCTTCACCACCCTCAAAGCTCTGGAAAAGTAAAAACAAAAGAAAATCTGAGACATTAAACGGGGACTAAGTACATTTTGCCATGAAACAGGCCTTTAGTGGCCTAAGGACCTTCAAATTATGATGAACCTGTGAGCTGCAAGTCACAATTCAACCTACATGCAACTGTCCTTAAGCTATTGTTTCAGAGCTTTTGCTCAAATGTTGAAGGATACACTGTAATTTTATAGTCAAGGGCAAATGTCTACATTTCCTTTCAGAATGTGTGCAGGCTGCCAGACCAACACTGGACTCCACACAAAAATATCTCTTCCAGGTAGTAGACTAGGTCCATAAAAACATATTTCAGAGAGTAAACCACCTCAAACTCAGAGGTTCCAGGTCCTGTGAAGTTCCCTAGATTCACCCTATCTTAGTTCATGCTGCTATAACAGAATACCATAGGCTGAGGGGCTTAAACAATGAACATTTATTTCTTAACAGTTCTGGAGGCTGATAAAATCCAAGATCTAGATGCCTACAGAGTCAGTGTCTGGTGAGGATCTATTTCCTGGTTTATAGATGGCCATCTTTCACTGTGTCCTCACATAGTGGAAGGAGGCAAGGGAGCTCTCTGGGGTCTCTTTTATAAAGACACTAATTCCATTCATTAATTCCATTCATGGGGGCTCTATCCTTGTGACCCAACCACCTTCCAAAGGAG
>NW_005364953.1:6675535-6685013 GCF_000412655.1 Myotis brandtii
AGCACACCCACACAGCTCTGTGGGCTCCAGATCACGCAATAGAAACATACATCTAATTACAAGCCTGCTCCACCTGTGAACCAGAGCACCAAGCTTATAAAAACAGGACAAACCTAAATCTCCTGCAAAACACAGACACAACTTAAGATCTCAAAGCCTTGATGGGAACCCCTAGGTTCTAAAGCCAGTTGCATTTTTAGCCTAGAAGAAAAATAGGGTCTTGTCTTCTATGAGTCATTGAGGTATCAACCACAATGAAGTCTCAAAGAAATGCATGGGCAGATAACCTCAGGACTAAATATATGAACTGGGAAACAACTAAGCTAATTAATACCACAGTCTTCTTAACTGTATTCACCTTGCTTACCATTGTAATTTGCCATCATCCACTAGAAATGGCTTCCTTTCCTGCCTCCCACCTTGCCCATCTCCCCAGATTGTCTCTTATGGTGATGGTGAGCAAGTATAATCCTTGGTGACGCATATTCATAGCCAAGTTTAAGTATAGGTAAAAATGTCTGAACTCAAAATCTACAGAGGATAGAATATGAGGAAGAAATTAGCTCCTCCATTAAAAGGCATTGTCGCCCAGCCAGTGTGGCTCAGTGGTTGAGCATCAATCTATGAACCGGGAGGTCATGGTTCTCGATTCCTGGTCAGGTCACATGCCTGGGTTTTGGGCTTGATCCCTGGTGTGGGGCGTGCAGGAGGCAGCTGATCAGTGATTGTCTCTCATCGTTGACATTTCTATCTCTCTTCCTCTTTGAAATCAATCTATATCTATATCTATATCTATATCTATCTATATTTTTAAAGGTATTGTCCATGCTAACAGTTAGAAGAGAAAAAGTGTCAGCAAAATGATATGTTTTCCTAGACAAACACAGTCACCCTGCCCTTTCAAATGGATGTTAGCAGCACTTCTTTTTAAACAGCCCTTTGGAAGTTTGCTAACTCATGACAACTTCTTACACCTTGAATTAGACAAGGTCTCATCATCTCCATCTGAGGATCACAAAGGATCCTCATCCCATGCTATCACAAGACAATTCTTGGTAAAGGGTCTTAGGTTGTACTCATATATAAACAACAGCCTGCAATTTTGAAGTAAGGATCAGGGCTATGGTGGGCCTCAGCCTCTGACTGGTGAGTACTTCTTTACTCTACTTTCTGTAATACACTTCTTATAAACAGCAAGGCTTAATTAAAAATTCTGAGTCTGCACTCTCTTTTTCCAGAGCTAGTTAAAAAAAATTAAGAAAGCTACATTTTATGCACACCTGAGTTTGAGACTGAGATTCATTGCTGCTACAGGTGCACATGAACAGAATTCCTAAAGAGGGGCGCGCAGGGCAATTCCCACTGGCAGATTATATGGGAATCAAGGCTACCAAGTCTAAAGAAAGCAAGGTGAGAAGGGAGAGCCAAGACAGGAACCCAAGGGTGCCTGCAAATACAAATGCACACAGAGCAAGGTATAGTTCAGGCAGTTAGAAGGTAGGCGCAGCCTAAAAGGCTTATTTTCCAGAGCCAATGAATGAAGTACATTTTTAAATGCTTTCTGCAGACCTAAGCAAGACGTGGAGTTCAGACTCAGGATGCTTTGGGAATGCTTTTCAAATATTTGTTTAACATTAATTTAGTGGTGGTGGGTAAAAGTGATTTTATATTAATAAATAAAGAGGCATTTATTAATCCCACTGGCTGAATCTATTTTAGCAGCATGTTTTCTACTTTTTTGCAAATTTCTTAACCAAACAATTTCTAGAGTTATAGTAAAGGGTTTAAAGTTTAGTTAATAACATTTTTATTACCATTATCAGCAATATGCCATATGTGATTAGGTGTCAGAATTTCAGCTGACTAGGACTGTAAAGTGAGTTTTTTTGAGCGGTATTGTTTGTTTGGTTTCTCTTTTTAATTTTCACTCGAGGATGCTGTCTACTTTGGAAAGAACAGAATCAATTTGCATGTGCAGTTATGTGAAGTCGTGTGTGGAAACCTGAATAAACTGGTACTATATTGCTGCTTTATTCCAGTAATGTTTTAGGCCCTGTCTAGATTGACACTCTGGAAAGCCTTCCAACTAGCTGCCTCTTAATTGGCCACCTGGCTTGGGTGGGGGGAGAATGCCCTATGGGCTTATGGGTATTGCTCAGGAACAGGTTTCATCTTCCAGATTGGCTTGGTGAAAAAAAAACCACTAAATGTCCCAGCCTGGCCAGTGTGGCTCCGTGGTTGGGCGTCGATCTATGAACCAGAAAGTCATGATTCCAGTCCAGGTCAGGGCACATGCACAGGTTGTGGGCTCAATCCCCAGTGTGGGGCATGCAGGAGGCAGCTGATAAATGATTCTCTCATCATTGGTGTTTCTGTCTCTCTCTCCCTCTCTGAAATCAATATATATATTTAAAACAACTAAATGTCCCAGCCCATTTCTGTGGTGGGAGGCAGGTTTCCATGACTGCCCCTCTGTCTGGTGCTTCTCCCAGTGGTCCAGCTGCTGAAGTTCATACACCCAGCTCTTCCTTCAGTCTGCATTATGGCCCCCTATACTAAAGGGGTGCTTCATGAGAAGTGAAGATGGAGTTATTCAGGTATAGGAGTGAAGGACAGGTTTGCCATGAATTGGATATGGAAGAGGGATGGAAGGTGGTAGATACTCAAAGAGGAAGCAGGTTGCAGTAGAAAGACTTCTGTCCAAAGGCAAATTAATCCAGCCTAACCCATTTACTCTAAGCACAGATACTAACCCTCACCTGTCCTCTTCACACTGGCACTTGGGTATTTGGGTGCTCTCAGCAGGGACAGGAGAATGAATCCCTACTCCTGCTCCCACTCCCCTCTTTAGTGATGGCATTGTCTGAATTTCCTCACCCTCTCACTTCTTTCACAGCCTGGAAATGCTCTCAAGTCTCTGGGGAAACAAGAATCAAATTGTTATTGGAGAATTGCATGGATTGCCCTACTCCATTGCTAGTGGGAATGAGGTTCTTGGGGCTCCACTGGAATAAGTATTTCCAGAGGCCCCCATGGGAGGATGACATGTATTAAAAGCTTTATTGGTGTGGAATTACAACCCTTGAGTTGCAAAGTCCCATTTCCCTTAAATCAGTCCTGGAGAGGGTGCACCTGGGGATTCAGCAGAGCTAAAAGCAAAGCTAGTGTCTAGAGTTTCCGTCCCATGATGAAGCTGAGTCTGGCACAGCATCAGACTAGTTGCAGTCCATTAATACATTGTATGTGGGGTCCACATGGCTGTGCGTCATGTAGGCAAGTGAAAAACATGAGAGTCCTTCAAGGCAGGAGTCAGGCGCAAGCAGCAAGAGAGAAGGGCCAGAACTCCTTTGTTCAGGAGCTTATGTATCTGAGATTTCACACCCTTGCAGTGGCCGTACATATCCTGGCCAATGACCTGCTCCCAGGTATGACTGACAGGTAATCATCTTCCCCATGCCACCCAGACCTCACTAGGCATGTCTATAATATTCGGCCTTCCCTTTGTTTCTTCCCAGTTAATTAGTAACTGGGTTAAATACAATGATATCAAAATCACTCTTGGAAAAGTTAAGGAATCCTATATAATAAAAGCCTAATATGCTAAGTGTCCGGTCATCTGGTTGTCCGTTCAATCAATCAAAGTGTAATATGCTAATAATATGCTAAGGCCACTCAACCACTTGCTATGATGTGCACTGACCACCAGGGGGCAGATGCTCCAACTGGTAGGCTAGCTTGCTGCTGGGGTCAGGCCAATCAGGACTGAGCAAGACAGGCCAGACACACCCTAGAGCCCTTCCATGGTCCCCCCTCCCCAGCTGGCCAATCTCCTGCATCCCTCCCTGGCCCCAATCGTGCACCTGTGGGGTCCCTCGGTCAGGCCTGCACCCTCTCACAATCCAGGACCCCTCAGGGGATGTCAGAGAGCTGGTTTCAGCCCAATCCTGCAGGCCAGGCTGAGGGACACCACTGGTGCACAAATTCGTGCACCAGGCCTCTAGTTTTGAATAAAGGCCAGGAAATGGGGCATTAATGTAGATATTCAAATAGACTGTTAAAACCAATCAGACACTGGCCTTATCTGCCTAGCACAAGACAGAAGACTCAGAGTTAGGAAATATATACATATGAAACACAAAACAAAACAAGGCAGTATGCTAGAGACCATGAGGTACTTATACTTAGTTACTTTTATCTGATCTATGAATCCCCAAGTGAAATAAAGAGGAGACCATTTTAGAAAGGAAAGAGAGTTGAACCCTTAGTTCAATGGTTCTCAACTGGGAATGATTTTCCCGCCTGGGGACATCTAGCAATGTTGAGACATTTGGTTGTCACAAGTAGGGGGGCGAGGGGACACTGGCATCCAGTGTGTATAAGCCAGAGGGCTTCTAAACACCATACAATGACAGCCCCACAACAAAGAATCCATTGGCACAAAATGTCAATAATTTCAAGGCTGAAAAATCCTACCTAGAGCAATGGTTCTCAATTTTTAGGATGCCGCAGAATCCCCTGAAGGACTTGTTAAAACACAGATTGCTAGGTCCCACCCCCAGTTTCCAATTCAGTAGTTCTGGGGTAGAGTCTGAGAAACTGTTTGTCTAACAAGTTCCCAGGAGATTCTGAGGCTCCTGGTCTGGGGACTACACTTTTGAGTGCCCCTGCCCTAGTTCTCAGCTCTAATTGCCCTTTCAAATATCCACCTGCTTGAAAATGTGGTTAGATCCACCTTAGCCTAGCACTCAGATGCTATCAATGCTCACAAAAGCAAGGCAGCAAGAGGCTCTCCTTTAAGCAAAGAGATTTCCCAGAGACTTAATTAAAGTTTGGAAAAGTATCCCAGGAGGCGGGGGTGGGAGGGGGGTCAATAAAATTGATCCAAATAAATTCTTTGCACATACAAAATAAAACTCACATGCACAAAAAGAAATTTGATCAATAAATTAGTAAATTCAGAGTGAGGAGGGAGTAATTAACAGGCCCATTTAAAGTGTGGAATACATTAAATACAGAATGAGTGACTCCACTGGGACCACTGAAGCAGGAAACACCGATGCATTTGAGAGGCCTGGAAGATTAGAAACATATTTCAACAAGGAGAAAATAAGAGAGAGAAGGGAGAGCCCAGAATGATAAAGATGCCAAAGGGGGTATGCATCAGAGCCTTTGGAGCCTCGGATTTTGAAATTCTCTGAAAGGCTTAGCCAAATTGCACCTGCGCTCTTGTGTATCTCCCAGGCCCAGGAAACAAGTAATCTGCTGTGAGAGCTATCCAGGCCACACCTGGTCCTGAGCAGTTAATATGTCAAGACCCTTTCCATCAGAGTAAACAAAAGGTTTATCCCAAGTCAGTTGGAGCTGAGGCAGACCTCACTGGTCCAGAATAATGCCATTTGAATATCCTGACAGTCTGTAAAAATTCCCTGCCAGGGAAACTGAGCCCAAAGCAGACTCTATTGCTAGTTCGAGCCAGAGTTGAGGACCATAAGGCACTTGGTTGATGGAAGTCAAGTTCTGGGGCAGTTTACTATTGAGGGCAAATAAAAGGCTGGCCTACCTCAACCCGCACACTGAACACATTCTTCACAAGAGGTGGGGCATGAAGGAGAACTTGTTAGACAAATGTATGAATAATAGCAGGGCCATCTATATATATAAAAAAGCCTAAGTGACCATCACAACCAAATAGGCTGCATGGGGCGACCAGGCCAGCAGAGGGTTAGTGAGGGGAGACCAAAGGACCAAGCAGCAGGCTATGTGGGGTGACCAGGCCAGCAGGGGGATTAGTGAGGGGCAACCAAACGACCAAACAGCAGGCTGCGTGGGGAGACCAGGCCGGTAGAGGGGGGCAGTGAGGGGCAACCAGGCTGGTGGGGGGCAGTTGGGGGTGACCAGGTCAACAGGGGAAGAAGTTGGGGGTGACCAGGCCATCATGGGGGGCAGTTAAGGGTGATCAGGCAGGCAGGCAGGTGAGCAGTTAGGAGCCAGTGGTCCCAGATTGGGCCTAAACTGGCAGTCGGACATCCCCCGAGGGGTCCCAGATTGGAGAGGGTGCAGGCTGGGCTGAGGGGACACCCACCCATGCATAAATTTTATGCACCGGGCCTCTAGTAAAGGTATAAATTGCTGCTAAGATGAGCCAGGATATACCTAACCTTTAAGTTAGAAGCATAGGAGGCTCCATTAAATGTCATATCTCTTGCTTTGAGGTTGATTTCAGAGTTCAGTTCTCCACTTCACCCCCAAGTGAATTCCTTGGGGCTTCTCTTGGCAATGTACTAGTACATCTAAATTGGATCAGCAATGTGTATGAGTCATTGTGATAATTCCTTTAGATCTGGTGGGGAACTAGAACTTGGCCAAGGACTGCATCAGAAGAAGCAGAACTCTTTGGCTTCTCTGCCTCCTTATAACATGCCTTGAGACTTCTGTGAAACTTAATAGCTTATCTTCCACTAAGGCAGCTCAGCCTAACCCCATGAAATTCATTCCAGATTAGTGAAGCTGTGAAGTGATTTTTGTTTTCTATAGAATCCTGGTCCCCTGAGACCATTAAGAAGACACTTTTCAAACCTGGGGAACCTAACTCTGATATCAGGGATGGAGCCCAAAATTCAGTTCAGAAGACCTCAGAGGTGTCTCCAAAGTTCTCTGAGCTTCATTTTCCTCACAGGAGTATCAGGGCCCAGGCCTTAGCCTATAGCCGAGTTGGTAGGAGGTTGCCATGATTAAAGGTGCTTCCTCTGTTTTTTCATTTCCCTCTGCCATTTTCCATCAGGCCTTCCTCATTAGCTGGATGAGAAGGTTTACAGAGCCAACCAGCAGCTGATTCCCTCAGGCACTGTTTTAGTTCTAGTGCTTCCCCTGGCTTTGAGCATAAAAGTGCCTCCCAGGATGAGGTGACTTGCCACACATTTGGCTGACACCTGCCTATGAAGGGAGATGGCTGAAACCACTTTCTTAGAACAGCCCTGAAGCAGTCAAGTCAGCACTGCCTGTAATCACAGCCTTTCGTCCTAGTCAGGCACAGATCCCACTGCAGAGCCCGGAGATGAATTCTTAGTCTAGTGCAGTGATGGCGAACCTTTTGAGCTCGGCATGTCAGCATTTTGTAAAACCCTAACTTTGGTGCCGTGTCACATATAGAAATTTTTTGATATTTGCAACCATAGTAAAACAAAGACTTATATTTTTGATATTTATTTTGTATATTTAAATGCCATTTAACAAAGAAAAATCAACCAAAAAAATGAGTTCGCATGTCACCTCTGACACGCATGTCATAGGTTCGCCATCACTGGTCTAGTGAGCCCTTCCAACCTGCTGGTCAAGACTTTGCTGTCATCACAGGTGGCTTACATGGTCCTCCAAGTTCGAGGTCACAAAAGGTATTAAGCTGCAAACTCCCAGACTTTAAGAGGAAGGCGGAAGCTTGCAGGTCATGCCTTCTATACTCTGGATTTCAACATCCCAGGCTGAGAGGCATCCCACTTTTGAACACCTCTACTGGGAGCAAACTCAGCACCCCATGGGGCAGCAGCCCTTCTACTATTGAACAGCTCTAATGGTTAAAAGACCATCCTTTTAACCAATCCCCATCTGCCTCCTTATATTTCCTATGGAGCTACATGGAATGTCTGCCGACATTACCATTCGTGCACTGTGTCTTTGCAACTATACCAGATGGTTTGTGAGGGCATGAACCATGTATCCTGCTTTTTATGCATCCCCATAGCATTGGTGGCTGGCTCTAAGGCTGCCGGGTAGTATTCTTAGTTGTGTTCTGAGTTTCTTCACTTGTGGTAACAGTCCCCTCCCAGCCCCCTTTCCCTCCTCAAACCTGAATTATGTTCATTCCAACTCCACCCCAGCTGCTCATACCAGGGCCAACCTTGAGGAATAGTGTTATGTTCATGGTCATCTTTGGAAAATGTCCAAGCAATCTTTTTTTCTTAATCTTTATTGTTGAAAGTATTACACATGCCCCCTCCCATTGACCTCTTCTAGGTCATCACCACCCTATTGTCTGTGTCCATGGGTTATGCATATATGCATACATATTCTTTGGTTGATCTCTTCCCACCGACCCTCTCCCACCTTCTCTCTGAGGTTTGACAGTCTATTCCATGCTTCTATGTCTCTGGATTTATTTTGTTCATCAATTATTTGTATTAGACTAGTGGCCTGGTGCATGAAATTTGTGCACTGGGTGGGTGTCCCTCAGCCCAGCCTGCCCCCTCTCACAGTCTGGGAGCCCTCAGGAGATGTCCTACTAATGGCTTAGGCCTGCTCCCCATGGGAGCAGGGGGCCTAAGCCACAGTCTGGCTGCAGCAGCTCAGGGCACAACCCCATGGGCGGGTCTGAGGGTCCACTGGGAGCCTTGCTCCCAGGACAGGTGGCACGGTGTGCCTGCCCATGAACCCCCAGCGAAAGTGGCCTTGGTTCCAGGGCAGGAAGGCTCCCAGTGGGAGTGGCCTCGGAGCTGGGTGGCGCTGGGGCTGGGGGGGGGCTCCCAGCTGCACTGTGGCTGCTCGGAGCCTGCCCCCAGCTCTGGTGTGTGGTGTGTGTCCGCTGGGGCTGGGGGCGTGCTCTGAGCTGGTAGTGACACAGCTTCCTGAGCGGGTCGTAATGTCCTGACCTAATTTGCATATTTCTCTCTTATTATATAGGACTAGAGGCCCGGGGCACCAAAAATTGTGCACTGGGGCAGCCCGGCCTGCACCCATTTGCAGTCCGGGACCCCTTGGGGGATGTCCACCTGTCAACTTAGGCCCACTCCCCGGGGGATCAGGCCTAAGCTTGCAGTCAGAGATCCTTCTGGCAGCCGGGGAGCCCTCGGGGGATGTCGGACTAAAGGTTTAGGCCCCCAAGGGATCGGGTCTAAACCATTAGTTGGACATTCTTAGTGCTGCCATGTAGGTGGGAGAGGTTCCTGCCACCACCACTGCGCTGGCCAGCCTGAGCCAGCTTCTGGCTGAGTGGCACTCCCCATATAGAAGTGCACTGACCACGAGGGGGAAGCTCCTGCATTGAGCGTCTGCCCCCTGGTGGCCAGTGCGCATCATAGCAACCGGTCATTCTTCCGTTCAGTCAATGTGCATATTAGCCTTTTATTATTATTATATAGGATGTCCCTATTTCCCTCCTTTTGCCCCCTCTACCCAGCTCTTGCCCCCCACTTCTCTCTGGCCATCACCATACTGTTGTCTGTGTCCATGGGTTGTGCATATATTTTCTTTGGCTAATCCCTTCTTTAAATTCACTTCTTTAAATTTTTATTTTCAGATAAGTGCTTATAACTGCACTATTATATATTTTCTATTATATCATTTAGAATTAAGATATTTTTTAATTGAACCCTTGTAAATTTTAGCACAATTTAATAAATTATGCTAGAAGCAATTAGGAGATTTTTCATGTAATGCATACACATTTCAATTAATATTTTATTAATTTTTAATTTTTTAATATTTT
>NW_005364953.1:6685304-6685837 GCF_000412655.1 Myotis brandtii
GGGCTAATGCTCTATCCACTGAGCAAAACAGGCTGCAGCTTAATTCATTTACTTTTAATCCTATATGTGTCTTTATATTAAAGTGGGTTTTGTTTTTGATTCACCCCCATAATCTGTCTTTTAATTGGTGCATTTATGCCACTGACTTTCAGAGTGCTTACTGATAGAGTTACTACCATAACAGGCGGCTTCTGGGGCTTCTGGAGCCGGCCAGCATCCTGGGATCGGATCCGATCACGGGCGGCAGGCAGGCGGCTTCTGGGGCCGGCCTGCGGCCAGGATTGGATCCAATCACGGAAGGCAGGCAGGCGGCTTCTGGGGTCGCACATGGGGGCCTGGATGGCGACTCGGGCTGGCGGCTCATACTGTCCCGCCCTGCCTGCAGTATTCAAATTAGCCGCCATCTTTGTTGGCAGTTAATTTGCATATCATGCTGATTAGCCTACGGGAGGCGTAGTGAAGGTACGGTCAATTACCATGTTTGTCTATTATTAGATAGGACTAGAGGCCCGGTGCACAAAAATTTGTGCACT
>NW_005364953.1:6686795-6704952 GCF_000412655.1 Myotis brandtii
TTTTATTAGTGTAGATTCCACATATGAGTGAGATCATGTGATACTTATCTTTCTCTGACTGGCTTATTTCGCTTAGCATAATACTCTCAGGTCCCTCCAAGCTGCTGAAAATGGTAACACTTTTTGCCTTAGGGCATTATCAGCTCATTCTCTCCCTGAGCCATTTGTATCTGCATGTGTAGCAACATGGATCCCACCTCAAAAAGGCCAATTGATTGTGTCTAGGGCATAACAACACTGCCCTCCTGGGATGTCCTTTTGTATTTGCTCTCCATGAGTCTAATTGCTATGAACCCTCAAGCCCCTTGTCCAATCTGAAAATTTCCAGGAAGTGTTCTCTCCTCTCCTGAACTCCTATGTGCTTCTCTATGCCAACACCTAGCATTAGAAGAATATGCAACTTTCTTGCTTCTGTAATTGTTAAACATGTTAATGTTTTGTCTCCTCGTGTACACTGCAGCCTCCTCAAAGGCAGGACTGTGATGGTGACATTTCTGCATTTATCACAAAACCTGGTACAGGGATGGGCACACAGTTCAGTATAAATTAAATAAGTGTTTGATTTAGAAATCTCTAGAAAAAAATGCTAACAGTGTGTGAGTCAGGGTAGACAGTTAAACCTAAGATTCCTGCATTATTAAGATATTGAGCACCTGCTAAGTGTAAAGTTCCCATCTGTCTTAGTGTGATAGAACCCCCTTAGCAAAAATGCCCAAATTTCCTTTTATTGCAAACCCAGAAAACACATTCTATTTTTTAGTATGCTGTTCTTTAAAATTTACACACACAATTCCACCTGGTCACATCCTGGAGGCCCCTTGTCAGTGTGGCCTCTATGATCTGTGTCTCCAGCAGTGAGGATGGGTTTGCCAAAGTCATCCATAATCTCATACTTGGGACACAGTATTTGTAAAAATGGCAGGTGAGGCTAGAGATACAACTTGAAGGAAATGTCTAACTTTCAACAACAATCCTGGTGAAGTTCTAGTGAAAAATTACCCTAGTTTCTAAGGGTCTTCTTAAAGTAGGCAAGGAAATGTGCCCAGTGAATAAGGGAGCTGTTGGGTATGGTTGGCATGATCATGTAACAACGCCTGATGAGACTTCATATCAAGAACAGGATCTCTGTGAGCATAACATGGCCCCTGAAGATATGGAGTGGGTGGGGCATGCAACCACTTGTGAACTATGCTTAGGCCTCAAGGCCTTTTGCACAATCTCTGCCTGGACTGGTCTCCCATCCCACCATTCATTACTAGCTCCTTCTTGGTCCTCAGGCCAATATTACCTCCTCTGAAAGGCCTGTATAAAGAAGCTCCCCCACCAATACTTCTTACATCAGCTTTCTCTCACAGCATTTCGCATTATTTGTAATTTTAAAAATATATTATTTCACTCGTATTGTGTCTGTCTCCATATACTTATATTTTCTACATATTTAGAATATAATAAGCTCCGGTGAAGACATGGCTATGTCTGTTTCACTCAACACTGTATCCCCCACAGGACCATATACAATTAGTGCTCAAAAAAATTCTTGAGATTATGATTATGAGACAGTGTGGCAGAATAGAAAACACAGGAAATTTAAAATCAAGTGAGCTGGGTTCCTGTTTCAGCTTAGTCATTTACTGTTTGTGTGACATCAGCATATTGCTTAACTTCTCTGAGCCTCAGTTTCCTCATTTTTATATGAATTAATATTACCTATCTCACAATACAGTTTGGAGGGAAAAGATAAGCTAATGCATGAGAAAGTATTTGATAAAATGTAGAGTCCTGAACAAATATGACTTATTTTAGTATTATGTGAGTTACCCAAAACAGTTCTTCTGCTTTCTTCCTGGGATGCCTACCACAGGCACCAGATAACCCCACAATCAGTCACACCCTTGGATTAATGCTATCTCAGAGACATAATAAATTGAAAACTATTGCGGAACGTTAGTCCAGGTATTTGACTCTATCATTACCTGGCAGAGAGCAGGTTCCTAGAGGATGGGACTGGGATAGGCAGTCTCAGGAAGAGAGGTGATGGGAGGAGAATCCTGAAATGACTTATGCTCAGATGATTCTGGAGAATGAGTTCAGGCCAGGGGAGGGGAAAACTGCAGTGGGGACCCTGGTGAAGCCAGGACACTGAGTTGTTAGGCAGAGAAAAGACACAGAAAGGGAGATGGAAGTGCCAGCTGCAAACTTTCTCTCCTTGGCCTATGTGTATGTTAAGAACACTTGATTTTACAGAATCCATGCGTGTACATTGGAGAGAGGGGAGGGAAGCCAGAGAGCAGGAAACAAATGCCAAGGGAGCTGTACTTAATCATAATAACCATTAGTATTGACTTTGGTGCCATTTTAAAGGAGCCATTTGTTATAAGAACCAATAGTCAAAACCCCAAGCCAGCCCGGCTTTGTCTTATGAGCTCTAAAAATAATGGCATTTTACTGTTCATCTGTTTTAATTTTCCAAAATCAAATGCAATTTGAAATCAATTCAAAAATTGATTTCTTTCTTCTAAACAAAGAGACGTTAAAAGGAGAAAGGAAGGAAGGAAGAAGGAAGGATAGACAGATCAGGCTTTTCAGTGAATCACATAACAATACCCCAAAAGCAGGAGCCCAAAATAATTATTCCCCTGAGAACTATGAAAGGAAAATGGGTGAGAACTATGACCACATGAGCAGTAAGTACTACCTCTCCAGAGCTAGGGCCAGCAAATCACTGGTAGCTTCAACAATGACATATGAAAGCTGGGAGAAACAGTTAAGGTCAATTGACGCCTAGTTTTTAAACTACCACCTCATTTTAATCAGCTCCCCGTGCCATTCTGCATCTCCAGCTGGCAAACTGGCTAAACTAAATTAGCGTTGTTTGCTCTTTTTCAAGCAGCTCTAAACAAAGTGGAAATAGTTCAGTGATCTTGCAGTTAAGACAGTTTGGAACAGATCAGCACATTATTTTCCAGCCAGGCCTTGTAAGGGTTTCTGCAGTTTGCTATGGTCCCCACAGTCCAAGGTCTGGCACACTACAGGACCTCTGGGGACTGGTTTAAAATAGCCAAACTCATAATAAACAGACTGACAACCTGAACCACTAACTTATTAATAGATGATGGTGGGATGGACTCATCCAACAGCTAGAATACTTGGACCCACTACCCTGGTGTCCAGGACAGAAACGGAACTCACTAAACTAGTCTAAATATGAGAAAATAAAGATGAACTGCATTCATTTAAATCTAGGCTCATAGTTTCATATAACTTAATTCTTTGGGCCTGGATTTTCTGATCTGTACAAAACAGAATAATATTTTCCATGTAGCATTGTCTTCTATATTGGAAAATATTTTGTGAACTGGAGAGCATGATACAAAAGGAAGTGGTTATTTTTTGGCATTGAGAAGGCAGTTTGGTGCACATAAAATCTGAGAAAGGGCAACCAGAAAGTTCTGCAGGCAATATTACCCCGACTCTGGCGGAATACAAAACATTGTCCATACTGCACTACAGAGACTGTCTGTGTAAGGACTGGAAGCCACCCAGAATCTCTGTCCCTTGGACACATGGAGAAATCCGAAATCTCTAACTCACCTTTTTCAAAATTCCTTATCAGACATCAAAAGCTTCCATCATCCTGACATCGCCTCATGAGGCACATGTTGAAATTAATGATACCGCCAGGGACTCCCATGAATTCCCTCTGAGTTGGATGCCTTCCTGGGGATATCTCCCTGTCTGGCAGTTAGGCACACCCCCACCTTAGCAGCTGCGCCTTCATGCAGTTGTTCTAGGGGTGCTGCTGCTATAAAAAATTGCACTTACCTACTCCAGGAAGATGCATGTTGCCTTTCATTCCAGGGGGGTGTCCTTTTCTGATCTGATCCCCAAATTCTGGGTGTGCCCCTCTGTTGAGAACAATGAGGAATTCCCACTCAGAGCCATGCAGGGAGAGGGGAAATGAGGAGGAGAGTGACAGCACAGAATGGATGGTTCTAAACCAGCCGTGGGCAAACTACGGCCTGCGGGCTGGATCCGGCCCGTTTGAAATGAATAAAACTAAAAAAAAAAAAAGACTGTACCCTTTTATGTAATGATGTTTACTTTGAATTTATATTAGTTCACACAAACACTCCATCCATGCTTTTGTTCCGGCCCTCCGGTCCAGTTTAAGAACCCATTGTGGCCCTCGAGTCAAAAAGTTTGCCCACCCCTGTAATAAACCCTCGAAGATCTAATCGGTTCTCTGGGACAGTGAGAACCAGGCACCATTCACTCTGGGAAGAAGCAGGAAGCAAGGAAACAAGAGAAACTAAGGCACGTTTCAGAAGCCTGAGTGGTAAAGCCAATGGGGACTTCCCACTGTCCTTGGAATCAAATCCAAGTTGCATGTCATGACCCATGAGGCCCCAAGTAACCCAGACTCTGCCTGCTGCTCTGACTGTACTCACCCCATCCCCATCATTCCACTCCATCCACACTGGCCTTTACAGTCTTAAGACCTGCCAACTCGTGCCCAACTTAGAGTCTTTGTACCTGCTATTCCTTCTGTCTGGGACCCTCTTCTCCCATATCTTTGCCTGACCAAGTCCTTCCCATCACTCGGGTTTCAGCTCAAGTGTCACAACCTTGGGGCGGCCTTCTTTGATAGCCTATTAATGTTGCCAACTCCGTCAGCCACTCTCTCTCCTATTACCATGTTTTATTTTCTTCATAGTCCTTTCATGACATTATATTACTTTTTTTATTGTCTGATTTTACCTCCACAAGAGACAGAATGGAGAACCAGAATAGGTGAGACTGAAGAATTGCAAGTCAGAGCCATTAACAGGCTGTGGGGAGAGACTAATGCTGAAAGACTGAAGAGGAATGCCTTGCCTTGTGCATGTGTATAAGCCAGTGGTTCTCAACCTTCCTAATGCCTCGACCCTTTAATACAGTTCCTCATGTTGTGGTGACCCCCAATTTCATTGTTACAAATTGAACATAATTAAAGCATAGTGATTAATCACAAAACAATATGTAATTATATATGTGTTTTCCGATGGTCTTAGGCGACCCCTGTGAAAGGGTCGTTCAACCCCCAAAGGGGTCGCGACCCACAGGTTGAGAACCGCTGGTATAAGCAGACTGGGTCTGCTTAAATAGGCTGGGTTCATAATGCATGGCTTATGTAACAGCTACTTTTGCATATATTATTTCCTGCCTCATGTCTCCATAGAGGGAAGGACTATTGTCCCATTGCTTAGAAGGGAGGGAGCAGTATTAGAATTCCACATTTGCTTCTCTCCACCAGAGGAAGAGGAAACATTAACTGAGCAATAGTAACCAGAAGGTTTAAGATCACTTCATTGAAGGAATAATGTGGGCCTATCTCTTTTCTAACACTTTCTCAGCTTCTGGTCTCTATTCTGTAAGCCCAAATTGGTAGGAACTCTTATTGCAAAAGAAGTCCTCCATTCTCTAGCCTCAAAGCCTATAGCTAATTTTAATTTGGGGTAGTGAAAAGCCCCATTACATCTCATTTCTAAACCATATTCTCTGGTCCACCTTTAATAGAGAATCTTGGTTTTTAGATATAGGCAGGAAGGTGATAAATATGTGGACTTAGATCACTGAGGTTTTTATCTTGGCTCCACTACCCACTGCATGATCTTGGATAAGTTATTTAATATTTTTGTTCCTTAATTTTCTCCTCTAAAAAATAGGAATATTAATAATATCCACTTCATAGAGTTGATATAAAGATTAGGTAATATGATATAAAATATCTAGCAAGCTATAATAAATTAATAAATTTTAGTTATCATCACTATCAATAGTTACTAAAGGTGTGATATTGATCTACATCTAATTCTTTGTGCTTGTTGTTAAAGCCAAGCAGGGTAGACAGATAGGCAGATTAGCTTTAAAAATGTCCAACATGGCCCAGAAAACTTAGGTTATAAACACAGAGAAGAGCATTTGGGGACTAAAGTACTATGATAAGAGAAAAAAATTTTTCTGGGACCTCTGCAACATTGGTGTTTGGAACCTTACATGTAGCTTCATCGGGGTCTGTTGCCATGATTAGTAAGTAGCTTTATTTTGAATATCTGGGGCCTTACTGGGATTTGGTCTTGGAAAAGATCAAAGTGAGCTCTGGAGTCAGAACAAACACTCTGGGTCCCTTAGATTACACAAAGCCAGCAGAATTTTCATGAGTTTCAGAACCCCCTAGGAAGAGGGTAAGGTCCTTACTAGACTCAAGGATGACTCACCTCAAAACCAGCAGGCCAGCATTAGTTGATCTGAAGTATGTGGGGATAGTTAATAGAATTGGCCTTTTTGGTTTTTTTATAGGGATTTTACATCTGATATATCGCTCAGCTAGGACTGCAGTCCAAGGTTTTCAACCACAAGAGCAACTATTCTTTTTGAGTTAAAGAGCAATATTGTGGAATACAGGGGGTTTTAAATGATTAATGTTGAGCATTATTAGGTGGCATTGTATCAGCTGCTCCAAATTCTGTCTCACTTGATTTTGTCTAAAATAGCATGCAGGACCAAGAAGGAAGCCTTAAAGGGAAAAACCTTGAGTCCATTTGAAAGGCCCACAGACTTCCAGAGTCTCTTTTCCCCTCCATGTCACCTATTTAAGAGGATGTGGGCTTTTTGTTTTGTAAGTGATCTTTTTCTGATATGTTTGTCAAGAGGCCTAACATCATAGATAGGGAGGGATAGCCTATCTATGTGTCACTGCTTCTTCCCCATTCTCCTTCTACTTCTCTCATCTCTCTCCCAAGCCTCAAAACAAGTTGTCTTCTTATTTATTTTAATCTTAATAGTTGAAAGTAGTACATATGTCCCCTTTTTTCACCCACTGACCTCTCCCACCCACCCCCTGCCTTCCCTCTGAGGTTCAACAGTGTGTTCATTGCATCTATGTCTCTGGATCTATTTTGTGAAATAAGCCAGTCAGAGAAAGATAAGTATTACATGATCTCACTCATATGTGGAATCTAATGAACAACATAAACAGATGAACAAAACAAGTTGTTTGCTTATTCTATAGACCCCAAGCTGTGAATATTTCCCAAGTGTTTTGCCTTGTTTACTCTGCTCTTTTCCAGCCCATGCTCAGTAGACTCATCCACTGCCAAAGCTTCAGCTCTCTCCTCCAAGTAGATGACTCCCCCACAGGGTACTCCCTGCAATTGTATTTCAGATCCACATTTCACACCTCCTACAGGCAATGCTGTGCTGGTAAATGTTTAACAATCAACTTATGGCAAGAGCAGGAAAACTCCGATTTCTAGTTTTTGCCAATTTCTGTTTCATCAACACTAACAACATGGTCAATTTCAAGCTAATATTGTGAGGTCGCTGAGCACATAGTTGAGAAGATATATATATATATATATATATAATCAGCTCTCACAAGCCAGTACAGATGGATCCCCTGTGGCTACAGGTGGCCTACACTGGATGTCCTGCTGTCACCTCAAAGTCAACATCTCCAAAAATAAGCATCTTTCCACAAACTTTCTCTTCCAAGTTACCTTCATTCTATCAATGGCATCTGTTAGAAGGGAAGTAGCATTTCCCAGGTTTCAGGTTTCCCTGAGGAAGCTTCCATTAGGATAATACTCATGGCCTCTCTGTGACCCCTCATTCCCTGTCCCTCAAGGCATGACGTAGCTCACTGGTGAGAGTGATAAAGAAACTATTAACTCAATTCCTTCCATGCTAGGGGTCAGCAAACTACAGCCTATGAACCAAATCCAGCCATCCACCTGTTTCTGTAACTAAATTTTTACTGGAACACAGCCACCTTGTTCCTTTACCTACTGTCTATGGCTGCTTTCCAACCTCAACAGCAGAGTCAAGTGGTTGTGACAGAGACCAACCATATAACCTGCAAAACCTCAAATATTTAATATCTGGACCTTCACAGAAAAAGTTGACTGACCCAGGTCTGGGACTTTATTTTGCAGATATGCCTACCCTGAGAAAGGGTTTTAGGCTGTTCTCAGCTAAGTGGAAATCTTACAGGATGAGCTGTTTTCCTAGAGGGGAAAACTATAGTTGTCCTGGTGGACTAGTTACTGTATAGGAAAATCTGCATAATTCACAGGATACTCACATTTTTAAAATATACTTTTATTGATTTCAAAGGTGAAGAGAGAGAGAAACATCAGTGATGAAAGAGAATCATTGATCGGCTTTCTCCTGCACACTCCACACTGGGGATTGAGCCTTGAGCCCACAACCCGGGCATGTGCCCCAAATGAGAATTGAACCAGGACCTCCTGGTTCATAGGCTGACGCTCAACCACTGAGCCCCACCAGCCAGGGCAGGACACTCACATTTTCATATTCATTCATTTTATGTATAATTTATCAGTAGATTCTGAGCTCTGGGGAAGAAAGAGGTATTATTTATTGCTCCCCCTAAAATTCAATAGTACTGCCTGTTTTCTGATACTCCAACTTAGAAATCTTGATATCCTCTTAAATCTTTACCCTTTCCATCCATATTATCTTGGCATGGATATAATGTTTTGAGGATTAAATGAAATAATTCTCATAAATGTTGCAGAACCATGCACTAAATAAACGTTAGCTGTTATTATGAAATAATGTGCCTTCCTTGCAAGAGATATCCCTTGGCAGGTGTGGCAGGAAGGGCTGTGGCCACAGGGTTTGGAAGGTTCTAAGCCTAGTTATAGAGAAACTTGAAAACCACTATGCTAGCCAAATACATGTTCTATTGTTCCCTTCTCTCCTTCTTCTTAATTCTATCCATTCCTATGTTATTCCTCCCTGCATAAAATGCATTCCCCCTCCTTCATCTTCACCTATCCAAACCTAGCACAATTCCAGATCCTAAAATATTAGTGTACTTATAATCAATAACATGCAATTTAACACTTAACTGTTCTTTAATCCTTTCATGATATCTACATCAATCACTCCTAAAAATTAATACATTAAATGTCACTGTTTGAATGAAAACATCATCTAGTTCATAGTATGTGCTCAATAAATCTATGGGCACTCTGGGAAAAGGTTAGGAATATATGCAAGCAGGCCTCAACAACTAGGTCATTTTATCAGTCATTAGTACAACACACTTGGCATTACAATTTGGTGATCTGAAGACCATGGGCTCTAGTATCAGACAACCTGGATTCAAATCCCAGCTCCACTGCTTGCTAGCTATGTGATCTCAGACAAGACACTTAACCTCCTTGGGCCTTGATTTATTCATATGGATAATGGGTGTAATAAGAACAATCAAACCTCATAGAGTTGTCAGGAGAATTTAATGAATTTGTCTAGAACAGCCGTGGGCAAACTACGGCCCGCCCGCGGGCCGGATCCGGCCCGTTTGAAATGAATAAAACTAAAAAAAAAAAAAAGACCGTACCCTTTTATGTAATGATGTTTACTTTGAATTTATATTAGTTCACACAAACACTCCATCCATGCTTTTGTTCCGGCCCTCCAGTCCAGTTTAAGAACCCATTGTGGCCCTCGAGTCAAAAAGTTTGCCCACCCCTGGTCTAGAATATTTAGCAAAATGCCTGTTTAAGTGTTGGCTTACATTGTAAGTATTGGCTGCTAATGTTATCATAAATTGCTTTATCAGATTAAGTGAACAGGGCCTCCTAGAAATGGAACACAGAGCATATATACTAGTATTCTGCCAGGATGAATCACTAAAAAAGGGTCAAAGCATGGAGTCAGACATGGAAGGGCAAGCCCGGAGGAGAATCTGTACAGAGGGGCCCTGGGGAACTATGAGAAACCACAGTAGGAAAGAGAACTCCTAATCTGGAACGCTCAACACAAACTTCAGATTCACATGTTTGTCTTAGG
Organism: Myotis brandtii; assembly: GCF_000412655.1. Classification (NCBI taxonomy): domain Eukaryota; kingdom Metazoa; phylum Chordata; class Mammalia; order Chiroptera; family Vespertilionidae; genus Myotis; species Myotis brandtii. Next base: position 6,696,657 of record NW_005364953.1, read on the forward strand.
CTGATTCTCACAGTGACTACAGTACCCTAGCCTCACCCAAGTTTAACTCTAAAAAAAGAGAAGAGCTAACACTGCATTTTTGAAGGGCTCCCATTTGGTTTATTAAGTAATTAACTTCCTGATGCACAGAGGACAAAGCACTGAGGGGCCCTCTGTAGCCAATTAAAGCCCAAATGACTAGATTGCTGCAAATAATAGGCACACAGGGAAAAGCCTTCTCTTTTGGAGGCTACCTCCCACCAACCTACTAATTAGCCTGGGGAGAGGAAGAGCGATGGCAAGGAAGCCAGGAAATGCCAACCTGAAAGAGGGGTGGGAGGTCTGGGAGCCAAAAGGAAATTAGGCAATGCTCAGACCATCCTTCAGTGAGTGTTAAGCAGGAACCAGGCAAGCACAAAGCACCATATCTGACCAGCTACGTGACTGGGAGCACTGACCCACTACAGAAGCCCACAGCCAACTTCTAATGTTCTGTAGTGCAGGTTATTCACAACTACTTTGGAACCCCAGGATGGCCTCTCTCTGAGTCTCAGAATATTCCCTAGATATCCAATATCACTGTTACTCACCAGAGTCATTCTAATGTTAAGATGAATCAAGCACAGCAGAGAAGATACACATTGTTCCCTGAGTTTTTGAACCATCCCTTACTCATTTCTCTATTTCCCACTAGTGCCTGGCACAGTGCTTGTACAAAGGAAGTGCTCAATACATGTTTATTGAATTGTAATACGTTTGCATCTCAAAATTGGCTAAGGATGAAGGAGGAACAGAATTAGGAAAACACTTCCTAGTCATGTGCAACACCATTACTTCTTTTTGTATATTTTCTGCTAAATCACCTTGACTACACTAACCATATTTAGCAAGATGTGTAACAAATTATACAAGAAATACAGTGCATTGGAATCTGGATTTTATTATGTTCCCCCATCTTCAACAATGGCTTCACTTTCCAAAAAGTGTTCTTTTTTTAAAAAAAGGAAGGTTTTTGAATCATTGGTTTCAGCTCTAGGTTCTATGTAACTTGAGGCAGTGTTGCATAGTAGGAAGAGCACAGCTTTTGGGGTATATGACCTTGAGCAAGTTACTTAACTTCTCTGAGCCTCTGTTTTCTATCTGTAAAATGGCAGAATATTAATAGACCCTAACTCATAGGATTTTGAGTTCTAATCAAGTGAAAACCTCTAATATGCTTAGAAAAAAAGCCTAACCATAATAAGCACTTAATAAATTTTAGGAAGTATTTGTATGAGGATTAAGTGAAATTAAATTAGATGAAGCATGTGGAACAGGGGTCACAGCTTGTATATAATTAGGACTCTGATATATTTGGCACATCTGGTATAATCTTTAAACAGCCCTAAAGAAAGTTATTTTAGCATTAACTGAGGAAACTCCTGGAGAACTGTGGTACAGGAAGGAATAAGGTACTCTGACCTTGATCAGGGGGTGGAATAGAAGGGGTAAAACAGCTTAGTCACCAGGGATCCTGAGTATAGTGGCGTATCTGCCACGTGGATTTGTTTCCAAGCCCAAATCCTAAATGGCTTGTGTCTGAATAGGGAGAAATGGAACAGATAAGACCATTAAAGATTATTACTAAAAGCTATAAAGGAAGAAAAGGTGTGAGTTAAATAACTGTGGAGGTGAGTGGAGACTGTAACACTAAAGGGAAAAAGAACTATACATAAGCACTCTATACTCTATTTGTGAAAGTTGTTTCCCACTGAAGTATGGGTTAACAATTCTGATACTGCTATACATGTATACTAGAATTGAACAATTAAGTAAATGGCAGATGGTGGGTGCCAGATTTCTTGCTGTTGAAATGGGAATTCACAGATCAGTGAGGGGAGAGGATAGAATGATCCATGTGGTAATACAGTTGGAGACATTAGTTTGAACTCATGTTTAGCTTAATATAGATTCATCGAGTTACATATAGAACTATTAATAAATATATGTATGTACATGTATTAGTATAGACACATATATCTCCTTGCTCTGTCAGCTAAGAAAGCCTAGAGGCCATGACACTTCAATAGCAACAAGGGCAGGTAGTGCTCAGATCTTGGTTTCTAATACCATTCTTTAAAAAAAAAAAAAAAAGAGCATGACTCTTTGGAGAAATAGCTGACTCAAGGAATTGGACATGAAATTAAGGGATTGCTTTGAAAAAAATCACACACACACACACACACACACACACACACACACAGATGCTAATGAGGGTATATCAAAAAGGCAATGCAGGAATCCAATGAAAGAGCTTCCAATGGCCAAAGTGGGAATTGTTTTAGCAACAAATTAATAAAGTAATAGAACAGTCTCTATTCATTAATAGTGGTAGTTATGCTCCATAAAGTCTCCATGTACACTAAGTTATTGAATACTGAACCACTGCTCTTAGGGGAAATACAGAGTTAGGTTCCTACAAGCCTGTAATCACAACCTTCTTAACAGATCAATACATAAGCTTGTTTAATATAGTTTTCTGTTTAAAGATAATCTATTTAATACATATTGTTGAGTCATTATTGAACTCATGGCCAAGAGCACTATAATTCCTGCCTGAAAAAAAAACTTATCCTAACATATGCATTTTCTGTGTCACAGCCTTCTTGAACTCTGAAACACTAGGAAGTACTTTGGCATTAAGCTTGGGCTATTTTAAAGACTGAAATCACACACGAAAAAAACCCACACAATGGGAAAAAATGTGACACTAAATAGACCATGAAAAGGATACTTGTTCATAGTTTGAGAGGTAAAATAAGAAGGCAGAGTATTACCTTTTTCACCTCAGCTGGGAATATGCACTTCAGACTACTCAAGTTTTTGTTGCTCTGTACATGCCTGCAAATGAATATGAAATGTCTACAAGTATTATTCTAGGTGTTACAAATAAATTCTAGTGAGTAGGCAAATGCAAAAATACAGAATCCATGAATAATGAGGATTAACTATACTAAGTTATAACCCAAAATTTAAAACAAATATCCATGAGTCCACACTGATATAAATGATCTCTTATATAAAAGGCCTGTGGCCGTCATGCCGTAACATATCACGACCAAACAAGCAGCGGTTCTCTTGGTGGGCGGATTGGGGCATGAGCTACAAGTGATGGAGAGCTATGAGCAGCAGAGGGCGGTGCAATGAGCTACTAGCAGCGATGGGTGGGGCGGCCAGCTGAGGCAAGCGGAAGTGAGCTATTCGCACATGATTTGGTGCGCACTAGGCCTCTTATATAACTAAACAAATAGGGAAGAAGAGACAAGTCTCCTGTGCAGAATAAATTTAAATAATTTATGTAGATACTCTACCCTCAAGATAGTCCCCACTCCTTAAATGTTAGCTGTGCATAGTGACTTTATTCCAAACAGTACAGTATAGAAAGGCATTTTTTAAAAATATATTTTTATTGATTTCAGAGAGGAAGGAAGAGGGAGAGAGAGATAGAAACATCAATGATGAGAGAGAATCATTGATTGGCTGCCTCCTGCATGCCCCACACCGGGGATCAAGCCCGCAACCCGGGCATGTGCCCTGACAGGGAATTGAACCATGACCTCCTAGTTCATAGTTTGATGCTCAACACTGAGCTATGCTGGCTGGGTGAAAGGCTTTTTTTTTTTTTAGAAGAGAGTGACTTTACAGTGGAGAAACCTGACAAACATTACCTCAGCCAGGTTATTAAGTTCAATGTTAACTGTGATAAGTCATGCGGAAAGTAGGTACCTTTGATATAATGTAATGAGGATGGCATTTTACCTCTGTGGTCGTCCCCCCAAAAAACCTATACCCCAATTCTAACCAGGAGATTGATATTAGACAAATATCAATTGAAGGACATTCTACTAAATCCCTGACTAGTATTCCTCAAAACTGTCAGTCATTTTGGTTTGTCTCCAGGTAACTTTTGATTTTTTTTCTTGATCTCATTGTTAACCCATTGACTGTTTAATAACAGGTTATTTAGCCTCCATGTGTTAGTGTTTTTGACTTTTTAATTGTAATTAATTTCTACTTTCATACTGTTGTGATCCAAGGAGATCCTTGATATGATATCAATCTTCTTGAATTTTTTAAGGCTTATCTTGTGTCCTAGCATATTATCTATCTTAGAGAATGGTCCATGTGAATTTTAAAAGAATGTATATTCTGCTGCTTTGTGATAAAATGCTATAGTATCTGAGTGGTAGAAATGCCCTGTAAATTTGTGCTGCTATGCATCTCTTCTGATGACTCATTTACTGACAACATAACTGTAGCTTGACATCAGCCATAGTGGAGAATATTTATAATGTGGTAAGTTGAAAATGCTAAAAGTAACCCTGGCTGGTTTGGCTCAGTAATTAAAACATTGGCCTGCAGACCAAAGGGTCTCTGGTTCCATTCCTGGTCAAGGGCACATACCTTGGTTGCATGTTTGATACCCTATCCCAGTTGGGGCGCATGCTGGAGGCAACCAATCAATGTGTCTCTCTCATACTGATGTCTCTCTCTCTCTCTCTCTCTCTCTCTCTCTCTCTCTCCCTCCTCCCTGCCTTCCACTCTCTCTAAAATATCAATGGAAAACTATCCTGGGGTGATGAAGAAAGAAGAAAGAAAAAAGAAAGAAAGAAAGAAAGAAAGAAAGAAAGAGCTAAAAATAAAGTTTTGATATTGTTTTATTGATTGTCTAGACTTCAAAAAGTGATGGAGAATGTGTTATTTTAAAGTATGCTGATTTAGATTTGTAGCCATTACATTGTGACTAACACAAAAATGAAGTATTTCTTCCGATGTACAAAAACTATTATCTGATTCAACAAAGGAGTTGCTCATGTCACTGATTAATAAATGAAGTTCTGTCATGCATCTTTGTTGTTTCACTTTCATCTTACTCATTAACAGAACTGAAAATACCAACCGACATTTATGTCAGGATTACATTCATTTGTCAATTGCAACTGTAGGTTGGCCACAGATACAAGAATTCAGAAAAAAAATTCAGTGACAATGAACTGGCTATATGGAATTTAAAATAAGGAGTAATGTGTATTTTATTATTTTTAAAATTGTGTGATACCCATACTTTCTATCAGTAAAATGTAGGAACACTCTTTTCTTTCTTTCTTTTTCTTTCTTTCTTTCTTTCTTTCTTTCTTTCTTTCTTTCTTTCTTTCTTTCTTTCCTTTCTGTCATTCTTTCTTTCTTTCTTTCTTTCTTTCTTTCTTTCTTTCTTTCTTTCTTTCTTTTTTTTTTTAATAGAGAGTCTATTGTTAAACTTTTACCAGCATACCACGGGCATCTTGTCCCTTTGCTCCAAGGAAGACTATACATATAAATATATATCAGAAGTCACTACAATCCTAGTTTTTGCTTAGGTTTCTCTAAGTCACTAGTGGCTGGTTAGGCAACAGTTCCAGCCTGGGAAACAGAGATAAGAAAGGAGGGACTGTGTGAGGCAGCTGGGCAGAGGCTGACGAATGAGCAGGCTATAGCTATGAAAACTGAAGGAATTAGAACCAAACCTTACACATGTTAAGCAGTTCTGGCCAAGGTCAGCTCTAGCTCTCTTTCTGCTTCTCCCACCTGGACCAATTGCAAGCAAGTGCAGTCCTTTTCATTCATCCTTGTCTTCCAAGCCAAAGTAAACACATTCAATTTGCTGCCAGCAGAAATTGCTATGTTAAAGTGGGGGGAAGCATTTTTTAGATGTATGTTGTGAGGGCATAAAAAAAGTGAAATGCAAGGGTAAATACTGTAGTGTTTGTTTATGTTTTGACACTACTGCTCCCTGTCAGCTTTACCATAGCTAATGGAGAGATGACTGTCGATTACAAGAGGTGGCTCAGGGGAACTACCATCAGCACAGCTGAAGTTTGACTTTCAGAGAAGCTCTTGTCAATTCATAGAAAGTATTACAGAAGCAGAAAACCATAGTCCTTCCTGCTGCTTCTACCCAAATTACTACTAAGATTTAGCAGCCAGCACCCATCCTTGACACAATCTTGATATCATAGTATATATGTTAAGTCTGGAAAAAACACTTTCATTTTTGCCCTGTTTTTTAGTATGAGAAGAAGCTTTACTGTTTAATTGTCATATTATAGTTATTCCATGTGTACTGTAATGAGGAGACAGAGGGAAACTAGGTGGACAGGGATCAGACCATGGACCAAGAAGAAGTAGAACCGGGGAACCTAGCTGACCAGTAATTGCTAAGACAACCAAGCTGAGCAGGGAAGGAAGGATGTGCCGGAGAAGTGAGCTTTAAAATGTGTAGATGTTGCTAAGACAGTCAGCTTGCAAATAACCAATCACAAGGCAGTGAGGCATAAACCAATCACAAGGCAATGAGGTATAAACCAATCGCAAGGATGTTAGTTACTAAGGCAGAAGTCTTTGAAAGAACCAATCAGAAGCTAGAAAGCACGTATCTACCCCTAGAAAAAGAAGTGTGCCTTGAGCTCTCCCTCTCCCTTCCCTTTCCCTCTCCCTTCCCTCTCTTCTTTCCCCCCCTCTCCCCTCCCCTCTCCTCCCCTCTCCTCTCTCTCTCTCATGCTGGGTTCCTGGGGGGGGGGAGGGGGATGTGCTCTCTTGTGCCCAGGACTGGCTTCTCTTAATAAACTTTGCTTCCACCAACCGTTTTTTTGTTTGTATGTTTGTTTGTTTGTGAATCCATTCTTCGGTTTTGCGAGACAACAAACTTGGACACAAACACCACATTTTGATTTCAGTATGAAGAATGGAAAAAGAAGGAGGTCAAGACCACCCTATATAATAAAGAGGTACTATGCAAATTGACTGTCACACCATCACACAAGATGGCCACCCCCATGTGGTCAAAAGATGGCTGCCCCCATGTGGTCACAATATGGCCAGCAGGGGAGGGCAGTTAGGGGTGACCAGGCCAGCAGGGGAGGGCCATTGGAAGTGACTAGGCCGGCAGGGGAGGGCAGCTGGGGGGGACCAGGTCTGCAGGGGAGGGCAGTTGGAGGTGATCAGGCCGGCAGGGGAGCAGTTAGGCATCGATCAGGCTGGCAGGGGAGTGGTTAGGGGTGATCAGGCTGGCAGGCAGAAGAAGTTAAGGGGCAATCAGTCAGGCAGGCAGGTGAGCGGTTGGGAGCCAGCAGTCCTGGATTGTGAAAGGGATGTCCGACTGCCCTTTTAGGCCCAATCCCCGATCCCTGTGGGATCGGGCCTAAATGGGCAGTCAGACATCCCTTGAGGGGTCCCAGATTGGAGAGGGTGCAGGCTGGGTTGAGGGACACCCCCACCAGTGCACGAATTTCGTGCATCGGGCCTCTAGTAAAGTCATAAAATGTCAGAGTTTAAGCCAATAGGATGCTGGAGCCAGCACAAACTGTCTCACAAGAAACAACTGTGCACATCTCTCCCCAACACCACATTCAGTGACTACAAGTTGGTAGTTTGAAACCTACTTAATGAGAATATATACACCATAGAAATCTAGAAATCAGGGTGTTTTTTCCCCCTAGAGGCCACATCAAGGTCTCAAAGGGGTCTTAATCATCATCAAATGTAACTCTCTGGAGAATACTAAAGAGGTAGGATTGGGACTCTCAGTAAAAGGAGGGGGAAGAGTGAATTTGCAAGGGAAAGGGACGAAGAAACCCTGCCCTCTTACCATACCCTAGGTCTTGGCTCTTATTCCCCTTTCTCAGACTTGCACTAGAGAGTATGTGTGGTGTGAGAGAGGGACAAGAGAGCAGTTACCACAAATACTCCTCCAAGTGGAAGCCACTTAGAGCTCAGCCTGCCCAATAGTGAAAATACAGCTTCCTCTGCCTTTAGTGTCAATCCCCAGAGGGAGTAAAAGACAAAGGGTTATAGATCCCCACCTAGTCCCCAGGAGGCAAACTCCAGTACAGCTCGGCATAATGGTCTCTAGTTACAGAATAGCTACATGTAATTCACCCACTGTTCCTAATTGCTAAGATGGACTCAAGTGGCAACTCCCAAGAAATAGAGGAATTAAATTACCACACCCACCTCCTTGGCCCCTCTTATTTTCCCTGGGTCATTCAAATGGACATTGAGCAGGGTCACACAGCACTCAGAAAAGCTCCTTCATTGCCCCTGCCCCTTCTCTTTAGTTGTTAGATTCTGAAACCACTCAGGAAAGAAGCTATTAATGTTTACCATAATCTAGTACTCATTGCGTGCACTGCATTCACCAATCAGGCCTGGCTCTATGCGCTTACTGACATCTTCCTTTTCAAAAAGCCTTCCCAGCCATAAGTATTTGAGGTGCCTGCTATGTGTGATTATATATATTATA
>NW_005364953.1:6705047-6722485 GCF_000412655.1 Myotis brandtii
TACTAAAGGACAAAATAAAATTTAACGCTCAACAGTAGCAGCAATCCAGAGATATGTAAGTCCCTGGCATCTGGAAAGATGAAGGCAAAGGGAACTCAAAATGAAAAATATTAGCTGATGTTTACTGAGCATTTACCATGTGCTGGATTCCATGATAAGCCCTTTACATAATTCACCTCATTTAATCCTTACAAACAGCAAATAAAATAGATAGCAACATCCTCACTTTACAGGTAAAAGAAAGTCAAAGAGTAGAGGTTAAATAATTTACCTGACATCATACAGCAAGTTAAATGTTGGAATAATAGTCTGCTATGGACTAAATATTTGTATATCCCCCAAATTAATATGTTGAATCCCCAATCCCCAAGGTATCAGGAGGTGGGCATTTGGGAGGTGATTAGGTTATGGAGGAAGAACCCTCATAAATGGAATTGGTGCTCTTACAAAGAGATCCCAGAGAGCTTTCTCGCTCCTTCTGCATTGTGATAATATAAGAAGTCAATCTGCAACCTAAAAGCATACCTTCATCAGGACCCAACCATGCTGGCACCCGGATCTTAGACTTCCCAGCCTCCACAACTGTGAGCAGTATTTTTCTGCTTTTTATAAGCCATCCGGCCTATGCATTTTGCTATAGCAGCCTGAACAGACTAAGACTGGGTCTATCCAAGGTCTTTCTGATTCCAAAACCAAGGCAGGGTTCAAGGGAAACTGAAATGAGATACCATACTCTTCTATACAAGAATGTGGAGCCAGCCGGTATAGCTTAGTGGTTGAGTGTCAATCTATGAACCAGGAGGTCACTAAGGCTGCAGGTGGGCTGGGCCACCTATGTGCAGAGAAACAAAGATCATTGTAAACATGAATATTTAAAACAAAATCTTAACATCTTGGCATCTTAAGAACATACAGCCTAAACATCACTAGCTGAGCTATTAAAAGTCACCAAGTGAATAGAGTCACAAATAGGCTGGAGATAGACTTTGAGACTTAGTGAGACAAATCTGTCCTTGCGAAATATTTTATTTGTTCCCCACAGTGACTTTTAAGTTTTCTTTAACTTTTTAAAATTTAAAAAAAGTATCTATCATGTTAGGAAAAATCAAGATGCCTCCTTCTCTTGAAGAATCAGATCTAATAAGATTTGGCTCACGGTCCCATGTGGCAAAAGGAGGCTGGTTCTCCTTTTGCCACATGGGAAATGGGAAAATGGGAGTAAATGGGAAATGGGAAAATGACCTCAGAAATAAAGTCCCCACCACTCTTGAATGTCTCATACTCTCAGCCAGTTTCATTTATTTACAGGGTGGGGCAAAAAATAGGTTTACAGCTGTTTGTTTGGAAAATAATAAATAATTAATAGATAATAATACAAGAATAAACTCTGTGTTTTGCATACTCACAGCTATAACCCCCCCTTTTTTTGCCCCATCCTATATATTTCCTGGCAGACTCCTAGAGGAGTTTGTGATTCCTGACTGAAGTATCAAAGTTCACAGTACTTTGCTGAAAAAAAAAAAGAGTGAATACATCTCACCTGTTCACTCATATACTCAACAGTAGTTTGGGAAACCTTTTTTCCAGAATATAATATTGTGCCTTGTAAGACTGTTTTTTTTTTGGGGGGGGGTGTGCAAAAGGGAATTGTTTCCTCTCTCCCCAGGTTCCCTTCTTTGTTCACTGTATGGTCAACGTGGTGTCTTCTGTTTGGTTAGAATCATTTGTAAAAAAGGACAGTGTGACCTCTGGGGCAGGAGGACCCTTAGAGTGAAGAAAGCTGTTAGCAAATCAATCCTAAATTGATTTATTTCCAAGCAGTAGATAGCAAGGAGGCTGTGTAAATTTATCATTTGGACAAGGCCTTAATAAAGATAAATTCAGAGTTTGAGTTTCTCCAAGGAAGTGGCTTTAACTTCCGACATATGCCAAAATGCATGTCACAGCTAATTAGGTGGGATTCACATACGACTTGCAAGTGGGTATAGTTAGGCAGTAGATAGGAATAATGTGTTTGTCTGCATTTAGATGTGCTGTTGATGGTCTGAAAATTTAGGGGGCTTTGAGAGCAAGGACCAATGTCAAGAGTTAAATCCAAGGAGATCCCCAAAGCTAGGACTGAATGTGTGCTCATTATAAAATCTATGTCTGGACTGTGTTTAGCTGCAGCATAGAGGGAAAATGAACAGAATGTCAGTCTTACATCCCTGTGATGAATAAAATCATGATGGCTGCCCTAATCGGTTTGGCTCATGGAGAGAGCATTGGCCTGTGGACTGAAGGGTCCCAGGTTTGATTCCGGTCAAGGGCATGTACCTTGGTTTCGGGCACATCCCCAGTAGTGGGTGTGCAGGAGGCAGCTGATTGATTTGGTTCTCTCTCATCAATGTTTCTGACTTTCTATCCCTCTCCCTTCCTCTCTGTAAAAAATCAATAAAATGTATTGTTTTAAAAATCATGATGGCTGAATTTAATTTCTACTGTCTCCTATCTGCATTTGTAGGCTCTCTGCATTTTCCAAAAAGAAGGGGGTGGGTGGTTGGGTTTAAAGGGTTGACTCAGTTATCCAAATGACCTCAGAAACTGGTACTTAGGACTCAGATAAGGCAAGCCAGGCCCCTGGGGCACAAAATTAAATCAGGCTCTCACTCTCAGGGTTGGGCAAATGCTGGGTCAGCATATTTGAGTGAGCACCTCCTTAAATTTTGCTCCCTGGGGGCTTGGCTTGCCTCACCTTAGTCTCAACCCTATTGGGAATTTTTTCATTCTTTAATTGTGGTGCTATAAGATCTCACTGAGGGAGTAGGAAGGCCAAAATATATAGAAACTCTTGTACAATAACATGTGCAGTAACAACTTATTAGGGCACACTGTGTAAATACAATCATAAAGATTTACATAGTCACAGTAAAGAAAAAGAGGGGTCAGCATAAATTTGTAGCATGTATGTCTGAATATCCTTTTCTTAATTTCAAAGCCTAGTAATTGTATTAAGGTCTAACAAGGTATTGGCAAGGAGAGAGCCTGAAGATGAGATGTGAGGACTCTACTCTGAAGTTCTTTGGTTTGTAGTTGGTGCAGTGAGGCTAATAGAAACTAAAACTCATTTCTTCAACTAGGCTAAGAATCTAAAATCTTGGTAACATGATTTGCTTGTGAGACCGTTTTCCATACAGAGACCAAGAGGGAAACCTCAACCATGTGTCATTTACAACAATTTCCACGTAGAAAATCATTACAGTTAGGAGTTTCATCATGCAGGCTGGAGAGTGAGGCAGGAGACTTTGCTCCATGTAACTCAAATTAGATTACAAAGCAGCCTCTTTTTTGAACTCTAGACCAGTTCATCTCCTCTCTCTTTATTCTCTCCAACCGTTAAGGTCCAGAACATAACAGGACCATGAAAAGAACAGGCTAAAATGGTGCCAACCTGGATAAAGATCATTCTCATCCAGCTTTAATTAGAAGACAACTTGAGATTTTCTAACTGGAAGATAACTGAGTGCTTCCAGGTGGAAAAAAACAACAAAAACAACCACTTCTTCAAAAAAAATGTATCAAATTGCCTCATAATGCTCTGTGGGTACAAAATCACTCTTGTTAAACAGAAAGTCTCTCTGGAAATGAATTCCAAACATAGGGGTTGTCATTTCTTTTGACATGGTCACAGCACATGGAGGGGAAAATCCTTGATAAAATGTGGTTTCCATGTGTTGAATTCCACTTAACTCACCTTGGCTCTCTGGCAGGTTCTCCCTTAGTTTGTTTGGCTGGACTATGTGGGAGTGGGGTTTTGAACAGACTGTTTTCAAACAAGTGATTTCATTAAGCATAGTCCAGAGTCTGGCATAAAGTAATGCTGCCTTTCAAAAGGTTATGTTCAACATTCTGAATTAGATGACACTGCTCATCAATTATTCAGATATTTATTAAGTGCCTGTAAGTATACAAGACTCTAATCTTGGTGCTAGAGAGAGTAAGGGTAAGAAAGACAGGTGTCAAAGAGATCAAGAGTCCACTATGAGATTTAACTGTCTTGTTAGGAGGTTACTATATATACATGAATAGCCAGTCTAAAGTAGGAAAAGTTACATTCCACAAGAGAGGAACAAAAAATGGACTCAAACATCTGTACTCAAAGTGTGTTTGGCAGACCAGTGTATGGGAACCAAGGAGCTTCTTAAAAATGGAGAATCTCAGGCCCTGCCCAAGACTGACTGATTTAAACTCTATAATTTAGTAAAAGCCACAGGAGATTCTTATACACATGACAGTTGAAGAAACCCAGACTAGGATGGTTCAGAGGAAATTGAAATCATTTCTAACTGAGGGGCTCAGGAAAGGCCTAAAGAAGGAAGATGATGACACATTAGCCAGATTTCAACAGTGTGGCATAAACATCTAGTCGACCACCAAAATTTGCCCCCCACCTCTTCCATACATGTAGCTAGACTACTAGCATATTGCCTAACCTCATTCACATTTATGTGTGTGTGACTAATTTATTTCCAGTAGGATATGAGAAGTGGCATATGCCAATTCCAGGCCTAGACCTAGAAAGAGAGTAGACCTGTCTTTTTCTCTGTTTCCTTTTCCTCCAGCTGGAACCTGCATGAGTTGGGCCAGCCTTAAACACTCAGATGAGGACCACACTCTAGGGCAGTGGTTCTCAACCTTCTGGCCCTTTAAATACAGTTTCTCATGTTGTGACCCAATCATGAAATTATTTTCGTTGCTACTTCATAACTGTAATGTTGCTACTGTTATGAATCATAATGTAAATATCTGATATGCAGGATGGTCTTAGGCGACCCCTGTGAAAGGGTCATTCGACCGCCAAAGGGGTCGCGACCCACAGGTTGAGAACCGCTGCTCTAGGGGATGGTAAAGTAATAACTTGTTGAATTGACAACTTATATGGAACCTAAATTCTTGAATGATCATGCAAAGTAGAACCACTGCCATTTTCAAAACTTGTGACAGTCCTGCTATTCTATACCTAACCCTATACTGTATACTTTATGAATCAATAAAAAATTTACAATTTTTAATTATAAACCTGTGTTTTCTATCAAAATTACTTCTTGCATGAATTTTAGGACACCCTTATCTCTCATATCTCTCTCATATCAATGTTTCTCTCTCTATTTATTTTTCTCTTTCTCTCTCTCTCTCTCTCTCTCTCTCTCCCCTCTCCCTCTTACCTCCCTTCTACTCTCTCTAAAAAGCAATGGAAAAAATACCCTCGGGGGAGGATTAAAAAAATCAGATCATGGGATCTGGCATTCCAAGCCATTGGTAACAGGGAACCATTGAAGATCTAACAAGGGAATGTACAAAGTTTGGGAAAAATTATTCTGGCAATAGGGTATGTGATGGGTTGAAGTAGGGAGAAAAGATGTCCAGTTAGACTTTTTTAAAAAAAAATTATTAAGTTATTACGTATGTATCCTTATCCCCACATTACCTCCCATACCCCCCCATTCATGCCCTCACCCCCCTGTTGTCTGTGTCCATTGGTTAAGCCTATTTTTTTTTTTTTTCTCTGACTGGCTTATTTCACTTAGCATAATGCTTTCCAGTTCCATCCATGCTGCTGCAAATGCTAAGAACTCCTTCTTTTTTACCACTGCGTAGTATTCCATTGTGTAGATGTACCACAGTTTTTTAATCCACTCATCTACTGATGGGCACTTAGGCTGTTTCCAAATCTTAGCTATGGTGAATTGTGCTGCTATGAACATAAGGGTGCATATATCCTTTCTGATTGGTGTTTCTGTTTTCTTGGGATATATTCCTAGAAGTGGGATCACTGAGTCAAATGGGAGTTCCATTTTTAGTTTTTTGAGGAAACTCCATACTGTTCTCCACAGTGGCTGCACCAGTCTGCATTCCCACCAGCAGTGCACGAGCCAGTTAGACTTTTGAATAGTACAGCTGAACAATGGCAATAACAACCTCAATGAGGTTAATTCTAGTATAAATATATTAATGAAAGTGTCTATGCTAAATTTAGGTATTCCTCCAAATAAATTTAATAAGAACCTTTGACTTCTCAGAAGCAGAACTAATGATAGAATATCTAGTGTAGGATAAAATAGTCACTCCATATTTCATAGAAAAATAGTTAATTACCATAGATCTTTAAACATGGACTTGACTCACAAAAAAGAACAAATTATGATAGGGGAAATGTTTCATAACCAGAAAAGGCTAATTATTACGTGGAAATATATCCAAATATAGTCTCTTTATTATCTGCATTTTTACTAGTAAAACTAAATTTTTATAAATGAAATATCATCTTTCCAATGAGCCTCTCTCATTTCTGAGCTATTTTCTCTTTGATTAATTGTCCACAGTAAATACCTAACTTTCAGTTCCTTCCCCCCAGAATTTATTACAAAACTAAAGGCATGGAAAACATTTCAATACACTCTTCACTAAAGCCAAGTTATTTATTTACATTTTTAGTTTAAAAGTGATTTTGTAATTTAACTTTTTAGGAATTTCGATTTTGAATGTGGGTCATGCTTTAAAGCATGTCTCAGCCATACTAAAAAATAAATGAGTTTAATGCTAAATATACTCCAAGTTGGTGACTCGTTAGAATTCCAGGATTATGGGATCCAACTGAAGCACTCCTGAGGGTACACGCACACAAATATTGAACTTTAAAATTACAGGCTTCAGGAGTGTAGAGAGTGCACTAAAGAAGTTGATTGAAATCAATTACACTCCTGAAAATTGGGAGGTGTTCAGAGAACAATTAGGAAGAGTCCAATCCATATTCATTAATACAGAGTGGGTCCCCAAATGACAGAAATATCTGCTGTGATTAACAAAGAAGTTTAAAAAAAAGACTGCCTCATAAGAAACAGGCATGGGAAAAGGCTTACAAAGCACAACAGATAGTAACATCCTTAAATTGTATTAGAAAGAAGTTGCAATCTAAATCCATAATGAAATATATTAGTAATAGAAACAGAAGTGAGGGGCTCAAATTCAGGTGTATTACTCAATACAGAGAGGAAGTGATAAAGCCTCATTCATTCTTGACCGTGGCTTATTTGGTAACATGATAATATTTCATATAGTAGGTAGGTCAGAGCCCAGACACAGGCAGAGGAGGAAGGCTTCTGCCTGTGAGGAGGTCCCTAGCCAGAATGCTCTTCCCTGCTGGGCTGCCATCATCTGGACAGTCTCAGAATTCACTTCAGGCCTTAATAAGCAAGGAATTCAGAGCTATGGGTTCTAATCAAAGGCCTACTTGCTGAGGGTCCTTGAGGGAATCAACTTCTCTGTAAAAAGGTGATGATAATACTTCTCCCTGACAACCACACAAAGTTGTTTAAAAATCAAATGTGACTGTGTGTGTGAAAGTTGATCATTGCTGCACAGTGCAAGGCTTTTTTTTCACTATTTTACTATTTTGTTCATAACAGCAGCTTATGCCAGTTTATGCCAGGTAATGTGTCAACCACTTAATCATTAATGATTTACTTTTTGTAACTACTCTATAGAAATGGGTTCTATTATTATCCCATTTTACAGGTGATGAAATGGAGCCTCAGAGAGTTTAACATCCCCAATATCACAGTTAGTAAATGGTAGAACCAACATGTGAGGCTAAGCAGTTTGATTTCAGACCCCATGCTCTAAACCAGTGCACTCCATTGCCTCCTGATATTTGCGTAGTATTTCACTTTCTCTGGGGTCGCTGTTGTTTTTCCCCCACGAACCTTCTCATTTAATAAACACCACAGTCCTGTGAGGTGGGGATATTGTTACCTGTATCATGACAGGAAAACCAGACTCAGGGGAAGTGACTTGACCAAGGCCAATTGACCAAGCTAGTAAGTGTTAGGTGCTCTTGCCAATGCCTTACCAGTTCTTGCCAGCCTTACCAATCTGGTTTCCTGGGTACATGAAGATCAGGAAATATTCCTTTGACCATTTAACATGAGTATTCTATTCCCTGGAAATATCTTCTTAAAAAATTATCTGATGAAGTTCCATAGAATTTGGGAATAGCAAGGCCCCTGAATTGTCAGAGCACAAGACACCATAGCTAAAAGTTAGGACCAGGCCCAAGCTCTAGTGAGGTGCCATAAGGGAGAGTATGAACATCCAAATGCATTCACCATTGACAAGCAGGTTGAATAAGCCATTTTTGATAGATTGAACCTCATAAGCTCTTCATTGGTAAATCCATAGACAAGCATGATTCATTAGCATACTAAACACAGCTTACAGAAGGAGTCATCTGTAGAGATTTTAACTGCAAAGAGTAATTTGTTTGAATGCAGAATTCAGCATCAGTCAATGAATAAAGGTCAGGATTATATGATCTCTCTTCAGCAGATTTCAAGTCAACCCTGAATCTCAGCCATCAATGTACTCCCTATTCCCTATATCTCCAACCCCAAAGGCAAATGAAGTACACCTGAAAGGCAGAGAAATCTTGCTTGGGGCATGCCTTCATTCCCCTTCTGGCTCTCTGCTCTCCAGATGCCTAGTGCCCTCATGCTGCCTCCCATTGCTGTGTACCATCTGGTGTTGCTGTCCCTGCAGTATTTCATGTCTCTCACCTAACTTACCTGTTTAAGTGACCCCTTTCCTTAGGATATCACATAGGATTGCAAGTGGCTCTGAGAAATTAATTACAATGAATTTGTTAATAGCTTAAAAATTAGTTTTGTTATTCAACCCCATATTTATCCCACAAAAACACACACACAAAAAAAAGAAAAGAAAACAGGAGGCAGCATGGTACATACAGAAATAAAACCTGGCCTAAATATCCACCAGATTGAAAGTCAGTACAACAGGGTCCTAGTTCAAGGTCTCTATAGGTGAGCTATGTGATTTATTCTCATTGAGCATAAGTTTCTTACTTGTGACTAGAACCTATTACCCATTCATGGATTATCAGAACTCTCCTACATACCTCTGCAATCCCTACCTAGCCCAAAGTGAAGAGGGCTTATTTTAGATTTCTTGTATGTTTTTCTACAAAACAGGACTGGCTTTACTTACATTTATACACAGTTCACTTTTCTCCAGGAAAGGCCCTCTCCTTCCATTGATTGAGCCTGACTCTATAGTTCAAAGAATTGATGGAAAGAGAATATTCAAAGCTGTCTTAGAGAATTTTAACTTATGGTTCAATCTTATATAATTGTATATGCCAAGACAAGAGTCTAGGACTTGATTTTTGAAGAGAGTAGGAAATCATGGAATTTTTCCAAACAGAGGTGTGACATAAATAAGGTTGTATTTGTAATACTAAATATTTAGA
This sequence comes from Myotis brandtii, assembly GCF_000412655.1. NCBI lineage: Eukaryota > Metazoa > Chordata > Mammalia > Chiroptera > Vespertilionidae > Myotis > Myotis brandtii. The sequence continues at coordinate 6,714,349 of NW_005364953.1, forward strand.
TGATTACTCTATGTGCTAATATCCATGCCGAGAGCCTGATCTACATTACTTAATCTTTAAAACAACCCCAGGAGCTAGGTATTTTCACCCACATTATACAGATCAGGAAGCTGAGGTACAGATAAGTTACAGAACTTGTTTAAGGTCAAACAACTGTTAAGTGCTGAGTCTGGCATATGATTCATGTCAGTCTAATTTCAAAGCCTACACTCTTTACCACTGTACTGAATAAAGAGAGACCACTTGCCTCTTGAAATTCAAACTCACAGTAATTAGGAAGAAAACAGAATGTTTTCATACATCCTACTCCTGCCTCTACCCCAACCTCCAACTGCCAGATGCCAAAAACTTCATATAGAGATTTAATTTAGCCTTTTAATTGAGTCATATCCCCTTCTATATAGTGGCTCTTGAAGCTGCCACCAATCATTTCCCCTTTAGGAAGGAGCAGTTTCCCATGCTCTCCTGGAGCAGAATGTAACAGAGGTGGGACAGAAGAAAGGTTCTGGGCTCTGGGAATCTAAGAGGAAATGAAAAAGGAAGGGGTAAAAGAGAATAGGGTAGGAAGCCAGTGAGGATGAGGATACACCAAAGATGAATTTTTATGACTTCGTAATTTTGGCAATGACTGCTTTGTGTATTACAGAAAGAAAAAATTAAAAATAAAGTTTAAATGTAAATAAAGCAAGCTGAGCAATATTCTTTGACTGACACTTAAAATGAAAAGAAAATGAATGTTCCTCAATATTCCAACCAATGCAAAATTGTTCACTCAAAGATTTCATTTTAAAAAACTGGCTCAACTAGCTGAGAAGATGGATTTCTCAAAACTGTTGCCTCAGCTAATTACACCAATGACATCTGTAGCTTTTCTGTTTTTATTTCTTCCCCCATACCTCAGTCCTGACTCAGATATGCAGCAGGTCCTTGAATAACGTTGTTTTGTTCCAAGTCAATTCTTTATAATCTTTATAACGTTGATGAGATGCCATAGGAACTTAACTCTTGTTTATATCAATTAACCTATACTACACTTGATTTTGTTATACATGGTTTCATTTAAGCTATCAATGACCTTGAGTACTCTCTGTACCACCTTCAACTTCTGAACAGAATTATGGCCAAGTGTAGCTTGTATCCTGATTTTGTGTCTGTTTTGAGGAATCAGTGATCACTTCTGGTCCTATTAAAAAGTGACAGCCAGGGGGAAGGGGAATAAGGGTCCTAGAGCTGCTTATAACGTTGATGAGATGCCATAGGAACTTAACTCTTGTTTATATCAATTAACCTATACTACACTTGATTTTGTTATACATGGTTTCATTTAAGCTATCAATGACCTTGAGTACTCTCTGTACCACCTTCAACTTCTGAACAGAATTATGGCCAAGTGTAGCTTGTATCCTGATTTTGTGTCTGTTTTGAGGAATCAGTGATCACTTCTGGTCCTATTAAAAAGTGACAGCCAGGGGGAAGGGGAATAAGGGTCCTAGAGCTGCCTCACTTGTCCAGTGCAGCCAGACTCTAATAGCATATAAGATGGCTCTCATAGATGCTCACAAGTTGGGGAAACGACCAGAGGAGATATGTGTGTGTGTGTGTGTGTGTGTGTGTGTGTGTGAGAGAGAGAGAGAGAGAGAGAGAGAGAGAGAGGGAATCATGTAGAGATCATATCTTATTCATCAGAGAGGTAAAACCTTCATGAAAAAAAATCCATGGCTGCTATGACTTACTTCATAGCAAGTGGCTGGGCCTTATACACTCTCTGGACTCCAGTGAAGTTATGTAAAATGTTCCTCTATTTTTCATGTAGGCACTGGGAAAGGCATGTGATCACAGAGATAAAGAAAAGACAATCTCCAACAACATTGATAGTCATACTCTACTTCATACATATCTATATTATTGGACTCATCACTTCATTGGAAACCTGAAGGGAAGATCCTTGAAGACAGGAAATATCCTTGTCTCCCCAGTACCTATTACAATGCCAGGTCGATTGCAGAAACTCAAGACAGGAGGCAAACAAACAGGTTTATAAATAAAGCAAATCCTACTTTGTCACTAACTACAGAGACTGATGAAAATCCCTAATGGATCTTCAATGATCAATAACTGCAAACACTTGCTTTTTTACTCCTCTCAATGGGTGGTCTATGATATGTTTAAAAAGCACAAAAGCACAAAGAAAGCACCTTCAATTTTAAGGAATCCTTTGTACTCTAAACATTAACCACCCCAATAATGTAGTTGATCTTTTGGGTTAAGTTTGACAAATTTGGTCTTCTAAAGCAGAGCCACCTACAGCAGCAATTTCTTCCAGCTCCTCTTCCAGAAAACAACCTCCCTGATTTAAAGATAACACCCCCTCCCCCAGGAAAAAAGTTCCATCCCAATAACTGAGTAAATTCACAGCTGCTGCTTATTGTTAGGCACCAACGAAAACCAATCAGACATTCTTGTATCTGCTGAAAAACAAGGAAATCACACATCCATGCCTAACTGCCTCACACCTGTGTTCGAGAAGGTGGTAACAGTACTGAGCATCTTGTGACTAAATCTGGAATATTGTCTACTTTAAGCAAAGTGACATTTAGTGTTTCAGGTAAGCTTCAAAACTCTCTACTGGATACATATGATTTGGAATACACATATTTGTTCCCTCTTCCTGGTAATCTTTCAAGTTTAAACTCTGTCTGGTATAGGACTTCCAGATCCCGGCTATGCAGAGATCCCAGCATAAATCTACAATGGTCAGTCTGCAAATTACCAGATAGGCCCTCCCTAAGTGAAGAGAGACCTCAAGAGAGAAACTTACTCTGTTTCCAAGTAATGATGGCAACAATTTATTGTGTACTTACTGTATGCCAGGCACTGTTTTAATCAGTATCTCATTTTTTACAGGTAAGGGAACTGAGGCATTGAACTGCTAAGTAACCTGCCAAAGATCACAGCTAGTAGATGTGAACTCGATTAAGTCCATGTGTTTTTAAAATTAATTTATTCAACTCACTATTCTTAATGCAATTAAAAATACTTATGTTAAACCAATTATCATGTTACAGAATTTACCAGGCGACTGAAAAATACACAGGAGTACCTGGAGATACAGGTAAAACCCATTTATTTCCAGATGTACTAGTACCGTGACTCAGGGGAGCCTATTTCCAAATCCTGAGTAAACCAATAGGGAGGAAACTAGGTGCCTGGGACCGCAGGGCTGGCGGCTATTCTCCTTCTCCTGGGCCACAGCCACAGTTACTGGCACCTGGGACCTCGGGTGGGCAGCTTTGGAGATGGAGATGGAGAAAAGCTGCCCGCTGGGGTCCCGGGCACCAGCGCCTGGGGCTGCCACCCAGGGTACAGAGAAAAGCTTTCTCTTTATACCCTTTAGTTTCTTTGTCCCCCAAATATGGATCATACTTCCGAAACTTTTTCAGGCTTTGCAAAAAGCCTCGTGTGTTGGGATGGGGGCCATGAGACCACACCTAAAGGCCTGGCCTGGCACCAGCGCTGATAACCCCCACCCCCCCGGACATTGTGTATTGCTCATGGTTTATGGCCTCTGTAAAATGGGAGTATTTAGGTACAGGTCTTGCAAGACCAGATAATTAAGGAAGGGGCAGTGGTGACTAGACTATAGGCTAATAGGAATGTGCATTAGGGATACAGAGTCAGGCTGCTAGCAACCCGCCCCCATGTCTTATTTTCCTCATCAATCATAATTTGCTAATTTTAAATCAATAGTCTTTAAATTACTATCATTTTTATTCTTTTATCTTTGCCATAGCACTTACATTTTGTTTTAGTCAGACAAACGGTGATGTCTGTGCTCCAAATTTTCTAGGCATGGTCAATTGTCAAGAATCACTCCACCTCTCTGCTCATGCTTTTCTCCCAACTCCACCTCTACCTGTCAAAATCCTATACACCTTCAAGATTCATCTCAAATACTCCCTCCTCTCTAAACCTTTCCTAGTCACCTAGCTAGATACAATCTCTTACAATCTCTTCTTCCTCATATTTCTCTTTTGGGAAACAGTTATGGTCTAGCTTTTAGTAGGCTTTAGATTCGTTATTTTATCCTAACTTTGTCCTCAACCTAAGTTCCTTAGAGGCAGAAATTAAGCCACACTCATCTCTGAATCCTCCATGGAGCATAGCACAATGCCTTGCAAATAATGGATCCAAATATGCGTTTACTAAATTGAACTTTCAGTTGAAAAGTATACATTGTATACATTGCTAGGGAACAAAGAACAGTGAGAGATCTAAAAAAAAGTAATGTGGAAGATGTCAGAATTTTAAGAGCATAAGAAATAAGCCAGAAGTAAATATGTACAAGTACCAATAGTTTGCATGTTAGTAAAGGAAACTAGGAAGGGAATGTGCCAGGACGAAAACCACGAGGCCATAAAGAGGACAGCAGATAATCACTAATGTCCTGATCACAGTATCAAGGGAACAATAGGAATCTAGCATGATAATCAAAGTGATAAAATAATTTATATTGGTAAATGGCAGAACATAAAGTCAAAAAGAGTCAACTAATGGAGAGAAAATAGTAAAATCATAGAGAAAATTTAACTACCTAATACAGTACAATAAGTGGTCAGCTTATTTAACATCAGATTATTTCAGTAGAAATTTTGGCAGAGCATAATTTTGGGAGACTCATCATTACTGACTTTCTCTTCCAAGATAAGAGAGGAGTAGCTGCATTTTGTAATACACTAACAATTCTTCTGATTAATCGGATTTTCACATCCCATTAAACATCCCTGCTGTTTTGGACAAGCCCTCACTGTGTAGTCAGCTGACTAGAAAATCCAAGCTATACCTAGAACTTCAAAAAATGTTTAGAGTCTGGCCAGTGTGGCTCAGTGGTTGAGCATTGACCTAGGAACCAAGAGGTCTCAATTCAATTCCGGGTTAGGGCACATGCCCGGTTGCAGGCTTGATCCCCAGTAGGGGGAGTGCAGGAGGCAGCTGATCAATGATTCTCTCTCATCATTGATGTTTCTATCTCTCTCTCCCTCTCCCTTCCACCCTGAAATCAATAAAAATGTGTGGTTTTTTTGTTTTGTTTTTTGTTTTGTTTTTTAAATATATTTTATTGATTTTATACAGAGAGGAAGGGAGAGGGATAGAGAGCTAGAAACATTGATGAGAGAGAAACATCGATCAGCCACCTCCTGCACACCCCACAATGGGGATGTGTACGCAACCCAGGTACATCCCCCCAACCGTAATCGAACCTGGGACCCTTCAGTCCGCAGGCCGACGCTCTATCCACTGAGCCAAACCGGCCAGGGCAATAAAAATGTGTTTTTAAATGTTTAGAAACCTTGTCAAAATCTATACTAATAAAAGGGTAGTTTGCTAATTAGACCAGACATCTTCCAGATGACCTTCCAGACGTCCTTCCTGGCAAAGCTGGACCTGGGCAAAGCCGCCCGCCCATGGTCCCAGGTGGCTGTGGCTGTGGCCCAGGAGAAGGAGAAAAGCCACCAGCCCTGCTGTCCCAGGCACCAGTGCCTGTGGCCCTGGAGATGGAGAAAAGCTGCCCGCTGGGGTCCCAGGCACCAGCGCCTGGGGCTGCCACCCAGGGTACAGAGAAAAGCTGCCAGCCCCGCAGTCCCAGGCACCTGCGGCTTCAGCCTGGGAGATGGATAAAGCCTCCTGCCCTGCAGTCCCAGGCACCTATGGCTGGCCCAGGTGAAGCTGCCCCCCCATGGTCCCCTGTGGCTGCGGCCTGCCCGGGCAAAGCTGGCCTGGGTCCTGGGTGCCTGTGGTCAACCAGAGGGAGGGAAGTCCAGGTCCCAGGTGCCTGCGGCCAGCCAGAGTAGGGAATTCTGGATCCCAGGTGCGGGGCTGAGGCAGAGGCGGTTAGGGGCAATCAGGCAGGCAGGCAGGCGCGCGGTTAGGAGCCAGCAGCCCCAGATTGCTAGAGACATGTCCAATTGCCGGTTTAGGCCCGATCCCTGTGGACATCCCCCGAGGGGTCCCAGATTGGAGAGGGTGCAGGCCGGGCTGTGGGACCCCTTCCACCACCACCATGCATAATTTCATGTGGGCCTCTAGTTCTATAATAAGAGGGCAGGGTCTAGTCAGTAGGGTAGGTCCACATTTGGAATGAGGCTTTGTGACAGGTCCTGATTCAGAGTTCTAGTCCTTAGCCCATTTCTTATAGCTGAGATCAGCCCAAACTCTTGGTCAGATCCCATATGCCAACTCATGGATCCGTGCTAGTCTGAGATGTAGTTTACCCCAGTTGGGGATGAAATGAAAAAAAAAAAAAAGATAATTATGGCTAAATTGTATCATGTTTTTGTTTTGATTTTTTTTATTTGTCTATTTTTTTAATTCTTACTTTTTTTGTATATACTGTTAGTCATATTAATTAATGTAGTCAACTAAAATGGTTGTTTTATTTTAACACTCTGGCCTTTCTGCTTGCTTGTTTTAAAACTGCCTTTTCTTTTATAAAATAAATAGGGATCCGGTGCACAAAATTCATGCATGGGGTGGGGGACCCCTCAGCCTGGTCTGCACCCTCTCCAATCTGGCATCCCTCTCACAATCCAGAACCACTGGCTCCTAAGTGCTCACCTGCCTGCCTGCCTGATGCCCCTAACTACTCTCCTGCCTGCCTGATGTCCCTAACTGCTCCCCTGCTGGCCTGATGGCCCTAACTGCTCTCCCCCTCCTCCTGGCCTCCCCCTAACTGCCTAACTGCTGTCCCCTGCCAGCTTGATTTCCCTAACTGCTCTCCCCTCCTGGCCTGATCCCCCTAACTGCCTATCTGCTCTCCCCTCCTGGACTAAACCCCTAACTGCCCATCTGTTCTCCCTTCCTCTCCGTGCATTCAGACCCCGGCACAGCAGTGCTGAGAGCTCTCTGCCAAGGCCCTGCCCCCATCCTGATGCCCCCCTCTGGGCCAGGCAGCGCCACAGCCTGCACGTGCCTCCACTGGGGGGGCCTCCCCCATCCTGATGCCCTCCTCTGCCACATCCCAGGTCAGGGACACAGGCAGACAGCGTCATGTCCCTGGCCAGGGACGCAAGCAGGTAGCTTCACCTCAGCACTGGGGGGGGATGCACGTAGGCAGCATGACATTAGGGCTGTGCAGGCCTGCGCCAGCCTGAGCTGGGGGCAGAAGTCACCACCCCTATCCCCACCCACCCACATTTGCCTTCGTTGGGAGCAGCCTCCGCCTCTGAGGCAGCGTGACGTTAGTGCTGGGCAGGCCTGCATGTGCCTCCACAGGGGGCAGAAGTCCCTACCCCTGTCCTTGCCCACCAGCTCCTGTGTGAGTACAACCTGTTGACCAGTCGTGACTGGGACACTGTTAGGACCAATTAGCATATTACCTCTTTATATCCTAATATATAAAAGGCCAGGATTGTAACGACCGATCATAACTGAAGGCTGACCAACCAGGAAGTCCTTAAGTCAGCACTGGGTTGCCATGGCCACCCAGCACTGATTGCCCCGCTGCCGCCTTGTGACCCAGCACTGACTGCCCAGGGGGCTGAGACCCAGAGAGAGAGGCAGGGTCTGATCCACAGCCTCAGTGGCAGCTGTTGATCAGTACTTGCCTCTCTCTTTCTCTCCCTCTTTCTTTCTGAGCTTCGCCAGCAGCCTGGCTTTGCTTTCTCTCCCAGCCTCCGCAGGGGCTGCTGTTCAGCCCCACCTCTCTGATCAGGCCCAGAGATAGGCCAGGAGATGCTGACTGGCATAGGAACCAACCAATCAGAACCAAATGTGTGGGTGCTGAAGAACCAATGGCTGTCTAGGAGGCAGAGCTTTTGACACTGACTGGCATAGGAACTGACCAATCAGAACCAACTGTGGGGGCTGTGAAGAACCAATGGCTGCCTAGGAGCTGGAGCTTCTGATGCTGACTGCAATAGACACTGACCAATCAGAACCAAATGTGGGTATGGTGGGGAGCCAATGGCTGCCTAGGAGGCGGAGCTTTTGATGCTGAATGGCATAGAAACTGACCAATCAGAACCAAATCTGGGTGCTGTGGGGAGCCAATGGCTGCCTAGCAGATGGAGCTTTTCATGCTGACTGGCATTGAAACCGACCAATCAGAACCAAATTGGCCAGCAGAGGAGGGCAGTTGGGG
>NW_005364953.1:6722639-6737321 GCF_000412655.1 Myotis brandtii
GGGCAGTTATGTGTCATCAGGCAGGCAGACAGAGGCAGTTAGGAGCCAGTGGTCCCAGATTGCGAGAAGGATGTCCCCCAAGGAGTCCCAAATTGGAGAGAGTGCAGGCTAGGCTGAGGGACCCCCCCCCTCCATGCACAAATTTCATGCACTGGGCCTCTAGAATATAGATAATAGAGTTGGTAGTTGTTTCTGTGTAAGTGTACTTACATGGCAAAATAAAATTCTGGCAATTTAATATTAGTTCTCCATGTATATATCTATATGTATCTATCTATACACAATATACATCTACTAGAGGCCCAGTGCATGAAATTCATGCATGAGGGGGGAGGGGGTGTGTGTCCCTCAGCCTAGCCTGCACCCTCTCCAATCTGGAACCCCTTGAGGGATGTCCGACTGCCCATTTAGGCCCGATCCCAGTGAGCAGTCAGAATCTCTCTCACAATCCAGGACTACTGGCTCCCAACCGCTCACCTGCCTGCCTGCCTGCCTGATTGCCCCTAACTGCTTCTGCCTGCCAGCCTGATCACCCCCTAACCACTCCCCTGCCAGCCTGATCAATGCCTAACTGCTCCCCTGCCAGCCCGATTGCAATTAACTGCCCTCCCCTGCAGGCCTGGCCACCCCCAACTTCCCCCCCTGCTGGCTCAGTAAACCCTAACTGCCCTCCTTTGCCACCCTGGTCACCCCCAAATCCCCCTGCCAGCCTGGTAGCCCCAAACTGCCCTTCCCTGCTAGCCTGATCCCCCCAACTGCCCTCCCCTGCAGGCCTGGGTACCCCTAACTGCCCTCCCCTGCTGGCCATCTTGTGGTGGCCATCTTGTGTCCACATGGGGGCGGCCATCTTGTGTGTTAGAGTGATGGTCAATTTGCACATTACCTATTTATTATATAGGATATTTATCTATCTATACACACATTTTTTTCTTTTTTTAATTGGCCTGGGAGTCTCTGCTTAGAAAGATGTTGATAACTTTAATGAGTGTATGCAAGGATTAGAGCAAACCAATTCCAATTAACAATCAAATTCAGCAGTCTTTTCCTGTTGGTGGTGGGTAGCCATTTTCTTTAAGTACAAGGAACAGCAAGTTTTATTTATTTTAGGATACTACTTTCTTTAAAGAGTCTATCTTAGGAAAATTTCTGAATTAATATTATAAAGGTAAGTCTATTTAGACACATTTTTTATAATCACTCCATTTAATGTCCAGAGCATCTAAATTATGCTTTTGAGCATTCTAAAGAGAGACACATTCATATATTTATCCTTGAATCAGGCACTTCCCTTATTGCAGCATATTTGTATTTATAGAGTATTTTTTTCTTGAAACTCAGCCTCACAGATACTTCAGTGCTGTCTCTCACCAGCCTTTTGCGGCTTCCTGGTGGAGATGACATTTGCTCAGCTAGAGAATAGACACTTTCTAGCTGAGTTGCTCATCACACTGATACCCCAAGGCCTGGCTGATTGGCTGTCAGAGGACTCCAGCTGCTTAGCTGCCATGATGTGTCTTTCATAGGAAAAAGAAAAAAACACTTCCTGGAACATCAACAGCTTGTTAAGGACTGGGGAGTACAGGGAAGAAAACTTGAAATTTTGGAGGAATTGAGTGGTTTGAACTTGGAGGAGTTGTGAAGATGAAACAGAGAAGGGGATGATCAGGAGATTTTTTTCTCCCATCTGTGTTTAAAAGACTCATTTTCAGAGCTAACCTTACAATTTATGATGAGCAACCCCACCACAACTTACAAAGTCAATTGTTAGTAGGAGAAATGGTCTATTACCCACCCTAGAGGTGCATAGATTTTGTGAGGATGTAAAACTCATCAAAGAAGGTAGAAAACTCCTCATGAAATTGTCAACAATTTCACTTCAATCTGATTTTTTTTTGTTCCTTGATTTGAAAATCAAGGGTGAAGAATACTCTTGGGCATGCTTATAAGACCCAGAGAGCAAAAGCTGACCAAAGATACTTTGATTCTAAAGACCACTTTGGGAAACTGAGTTGGTAGCCAGAGCACGCAGAAGGGAGGTGCAAGTACAATGCTAACAAGGCCATGCTTGCCAATTTGAAGCCCATGTGGGCCAATTAGCTCTGCTTTCTTCCACAGCCATCAACTGACAACTGAACTTTGGCCAGTCATCGCACAGTTCTGTTCCATTGGTCATTGGGGTCACTAAGAGAGTGTATGTGGTTGGCTCAGTGAAAACTAACTAGCAGAGACATGGCTCCAAGTGTCACCTCTATGCATGAGGGGCAGCACAGCAAGTCTTCAGGGCAACAAGTACTTTTTAATGGCCTGTTGCAGTCCTTCTGCCACCTACCTGTACTTTCCAATCTCACAGCTCTTATCATCCTATATTGCCATTGTCAGCTTGCCTATTTGCTTCTCTCACCAATTCTGGGCTCTTTGAGAACAGAAATTGTGTCTTATTCAACTTTATAACCCTGGCATTTCATACAGTACTAGAGGCCCAGTGGGGAGTGGGGGGAGATCAGCCTGGCCTGCACCCTCTTGCAATCCAGGATCCCTTGGGGGATGTCCGACTGCCAGTTTAGACCTGATCCCCACCGTTGGACATCCCCCGAGGGGTGTAGTAGTGTGCAAAGTGGCAGGCGGTGGGAGAGGAGCCTGAGCCGGGCTGGGCACCACGTGGCTCAGTGCTCAGTGCTCTCACCATTCATGCCAAGCTTGTGCCACTTTCTCACCACTCTCTTGCCACTCTCACCATGCTTGTCGCTCCTTAGCACTGCTGCAGAGGCAGGAGAGGCTCCCACCACTACCACTGTGCTCGCCAGCTGTGAGCCTGGCTTCTGGCTGAGCACATTGACAACCAGGGGGCAGCTCCTACATTGAGCGTCTGCCCCCTGATGATCAGTGCACGTCATAGTGACCAGTCGTTCCAGTCATTCTGGCCATTCCATAACAGTTGCTTAGGCTTTTATATAGATAGATTGGCACATAGTAATTGCTCAGTAAGTCTTTGAGGAATGAATGACGGAATGTGAAGGGCAAGGGCATAACATTAACAATGAGTCACCAATTTCACCTTAAAATTCTAAAACATATCCTAAAAAAATGCATATACTTCAAAAATTGTAAATGTCTTTGCAAAAATATTACCTATATGCCAAGAAACAGATGTGCTTAGTAACAAGTTAAATAGTCTGCCAAGCTAACATTATCCTCCAGCAGTTGCTGATCAGTGGCCTAATTTGGCTCATTAAATTGCATATGAAACAAAACAAAACTCATTTAAATTTAAGAAATCATAATTTGAGTTCACAATGATGATATTTTGGTCCCAAATATCAGTTGGAGAAAGGCTAAGGAGGTGGGACACCCAGTGAGGGAGCTACTAGTAGCATTCCCATTTTATAGAAAGAGAAACTAAAAGTCAGAGTGTTTATGTGTCTTTTTAAGTCACTTATTGTTAAGTGGCAGAGCTAAGATTCAAACCCAGGTCTTGTGTGTTTTTTCCAAAAATTGTATTTGGAAAAAAATTTAAATGCAAAATGTTAAAAGATTGAAAATCATATACTCACCACCTAAATACTACCTTCAACATTTTTCTTTGTTTTATCCATCTACCCATCCCTCTATTCATCAATAAATTCATCTTAATTTTTATGCATTTCAAAGTCATTGTAGACATCAATATATTTCAATCTATAGTCTATATGATTATAGCATGCATATCATCAATTAGCATTTAATAATTGTTTGCAGGGGTTTTTATACAAAATTTACTCATGATGAAATGCACAAATCTTACATGTATATTTACTGGGTTTTGACAAATGCATACACTTCAGCTATCCAAACCCCTATAAAGATTTAGAATATTACCATTTCCCTAGAGCAGTGATGGCGAACCTATGACACGCGTGTCAGAGGTGTTATGCGAACTCATTTTTTTGGTTGATTTTTCTTTGTTAAATGGCATTTAAATATATAAAATAAATATAAAAAATATAAGTCTTTGTTTTACTATGGTTGCAAATATCAAAAAATTTCTATATGTGACACGGCACCAGAGTTAAGTTAGGGTTTTTCAAAATGCTGACACGCCGAGCTCAAAAGGTTCGCCATCACTGCCCTAGAGAGTTCCTTCATACCCCTTTCCAATCAATCCCACCCCAGTTCTCAGAGGCAACTATTATTCTGACATTCTTTTACCATATTTATTTTTTCCTGTTCTATAGTGCATATAAATGAAACCATAAGGTATATATACTCTTTTTTGTAAGAATTTACCCATGTGGTTTTATAAATCACGATTTTGTTCCCTTTCATTATTGAGTGGTTATGGCTATACCCCTTGTTTATTTATCTCTTCTGTTAATAGACACTGTTTCCACTTTCTGGCTATTATAAATACTACTACTATGAGCATTCATGTACAAGTCTTTCTGTGGACATATATTTTCATGCCTCTTGGATACATACCTAGAAATGAAATTGATAAGGCATAGGGTAGGTATATTTTCAGTTTTGTAAGAAATGTTCAGACCCCTTTTCCACACCATTTTAATAGTTAAATCAGCAATGTTTTACATTTTAATTCCTCCACATCTTCACCAACACTTGCTTTCATCGTTTTTTTAAATTTTAGCCATAGTTGTAGGTATGTGGTAATATCTCATTGTCCAACTCAGATATTTTCAATTTCAAAGTGAATGCTTTTTTGGCCTCACTATACTACAAATCTAAATAAGTATATAAAAAAATAAACAGATACAGTACAAGGCACAATATTAGAAGTGCAATATAGGGTGCCCCCAAAAATATACACACACACTTTGAATAATTGTAAAAGCAGTGTTTATTAAAATATATTTCACTTTCAAAATTGAGCTATCAGCTGTTAAAGTGTGTATATATTTTGGGGGGACACCCTATTTAAACAAATTGTCAAAACATCATGTAGGAGAGAAATAGATCTTCTGAGATGTTTGGTAGAGTTTCATGATAATATTAATTTACTCATTCAAAATATTAAGAATCTATTGGATACTAAAGATACAACGGTAATCAAAACTACAAAGTCCCCTGCCATCATGAAACATAAATTCTAGTGGGGTGAGGAGACACAATAAACAGGTAAAACATGTATCAGATGATGATAAGTGACACAGGGTAAAATAATGTGGGGGAGGGATAGGAAGTGCTGAGAGTAAGTGGTTATTTTATAGAAGATGGTCTAGTCCAGTGGTCAGCAAACTCATTAGTCAACAGAGCCAAATATCAACAGTACAACGATTGAAATTTCTTTTGAGAGCCAAATTTTTTAAACTTAAACTATATAGGTAGGTACATTGTTATTAACTTAATTAGGGTACTCCTAAGGCTTAGGAAGAGCCACATTCAAGGGGCCAAAGAGCCGCATGTGGCTCGCAAGCCACAGTTTGCTGACCATGGGTCTAGTCATTTGAGATAGACCTTGAAGAATTATTAGAGTTCAGCTTGAAGGAGGTAAGTCAAGAAACTTCAAGTAGGATTGGGGTGGACACACAGAAAGCATTGAGCAGTGTCAAAGAACAAAGATTACTGGTACATTGAGTGTGGGAGGAGCCTCAGGTCCATCTTGGAGCATAGTGGAAGATGAAGCTGGAAAGAGTGGAGGGGGGCATTTATGGAGCCTGTACCTATTTCAGCAGGCAACAGAGAGCTATAGAATGGATTTGAGTAGGAATGGACCCTATTGTCATCTAAAACTAATATCATGTTATATGTTAATTATCCTCCTATATAATAAAGAGGTAATACACAAATTAACCCTCATCCTATATAATAAAGAGAGAATATGCAAATTAACCCTCACGCCCTCACAAGATGGCTGCCTATGACCAGGCCAGCAGGGGGGTTAGTGAGGGACGACCAAATGACTGAACACACAGGCTGCGTGGGGCAACCAGGCTGGCAGGGGGGGTAGTAAGGGATGACCAGGCCAGCAGGGGGATAGTTAGGAGCGACCAGGCTGGCAGGGAAGGGGCAGTTGGGGGTGACCTGGCCAGCAGAAGGGGGCAGTAAGGGGTGACCAGGCTGGCAGGTGGGGTAGTTAGAGGCGACCAGGCAGGCAGGCAGATGAGAGATTAGGAGCCAGTGGTCCCAGATTACGAGAGGCAGTCGGACATCCCCCAAGGGGTCCCGGATTGGAGAGGGTACAGGCTGGGCTGAGGGGACCCCCCCCATGCAAGAATTTTGTGCACCTGGCCTCTAGTATCTCAATAAAAAAGAATAGGAACAATTGAATGTATGGCATTCCATTCCATTAAATAAACATTTTCAGTGTCTATTATGTGCTGCATAGAGCGGACTGTAGTATGTAGAAAGTAAAGATTGTGGTGGGGTATAGAAGAACTAATGAGTTATCTGCTGTCATTATCCAGGCTTAAGGCAATGAATATCTAACTAAGGCTGTGGAAATGGTAATTGAAAGATGGAAAACTTATTAAAGAGGCCAAATTGAGAGGCTTGGTAACTGAATGTGGTAGTGGGAAGGGTGCTACTCTCTCTTCTCCCTGGGATAGCATATGTTACCGTCCAGTAGCAACACATTTAAATATTGACAGCAGTTCCCATACAGAATAGGGCCTTCATATTTAGAACTGGGTATTTTTCCATTACCTTTGCTACAACATGGCCCTTTACCTTTCACTCTAGAATAACTCTGTCTATTTGAATTTCTGTGTTTCTATGCAGTATCATAGGAATCTCAACCACTCAGGAGATAGCATCCAAGAGTATGAAAAATGCTCACTAGGATTTTTGCACATAGCTAAAAAGTGGTTATTTCCAAGGAACATCAAAAGGAAATACCAAGGAACACTACTACAACCACCTCACCAACAATTCTTCTTTCACTGACTTCAAATGCCTGGAAGTTTCACCATTCAATGAGAGAATTCAGAGACAAAGATTCAACATTTAGGTCCTTCTATAATCATGTGCATTGAGATTATATGAAGACATTCTTGATTGAGAAAGGCAAGAGATTAGCATATGTTCATGTCTCTGGTGCCTCAGTTACCCTTTTTCATTGAGTAGAATGGGGCCCTCAGAGAACAGGATTCATGAAGTAGTTAAATGAGAATGGATGGTAGGGATATTAAAGAAAGCCTACAATAGGAAACAGCTTGTTTCTGGTTGATAGAGCTTCAGCTGATGGGTGCATGAGTGCCTATGTCAATTACTCAAGGATATGAATGAATGGGAGAATGTACCATCACAAGGCAATAGTAGCAGGATGCCTTTTTCAAAGATTTTCCTTTCATCAGTGTTGAGGTATAAAAACTTCAAAAGTGAAGAAATCACAGACTTAACTAATTAAGCTTTATTTGCTATCAACCAAAGCTATGAAACTTAAAAATTCCAGTGTTATAACTTAGGTTCCCAGCCTATTACACATAACTATCCTCTACATATATCTCATTTTTTTCTCCTTTAGGGCCCTCTACTCACTCAAAATGCAGTACTAATGGAGTCACTAAGGAGTACCTCCAAGCTCAGTTCTTGTTCAGCATTGGCTGCATACATGTCATTGTACTCAGTGTATGTCTGCTACTTGAAAAAGACACTGCAGCCCTTTAGAGCAGTGAAGGGAGGGTAGTTCTCAACTCACTAAGTGTCCAACTAATGGACAGGGGAAGTGAAGCGAAGTGAAGGCAATGATCAGCAACAGCAAGAGCTAAAAAGAAGCCTTCAACCAACCTTCACGCCTATCACTTTAACTAAAGATCTGCTAAAGAAAAGGGACCTGTGAAACATAGGACAAATGGCAGTACCTGGTCAGAGTAGGCATTGGATCAATGTATGTTGAATGAAAAAGTCAGAAAAGTAGCATTAAGCTAGTTAGAGGTGCCCAGTGACCAGAGGTATATATTTGCTTTTTTAAGAAACAAATCCTGTGCCTCCCTCTTCATTTTGCAGCATTTCATTTTTCTTGTAAATGCATTAAACCATCTCTCTTTTGTTCCTTTATACTTTACAATGCATCCCTTTCCATGGGATCTTACTATGGGGGTGTGCCTGAAAGTGACTGTAACATAACTTCTTGTAATCCAAATAATGGACCTGATTTACATGAGAGACCCACTAATTTGGACCCTGCACATGTGGAATTAGTGATGATTTAACCAGTGGATATTGTAAACAAGATAATCAGAGGGATATTTAATCTAGTTAAAGAAATATCTAGCCAACCAGTTATGGAAAACACTAGATTAATTCTTGTAAGATTTTTAAGTGGCTCTTCTAAGGACCAAACAATACAACAATATTCCAGGTACTACAATATTAAAATGCTTCATTAATTCAGACTGGTCTCTGCTCAACATCTCCATCATTTATGCCAAATCACTGATTATTTATCTTAGTCTGAGAAATATGGGGAGTGATTTGGCTGACAGGTATAGCAAATGCTTAAGTGGTCCTTGAAAAGCTTGGAGTTTGAGCTGAGACACTAAAAGCTGTAAAAGAGACCCTCTCACAATGTGGATAATTCTCTGAATTCAATCAAGGATATTCTCATGAGTTGTGAAAAAAATCTTTAGACACATTGGTTAAACTATCATTCTGCAGACAGTTTCCACTTTTAGGATAGCACTAGAGTCTGCTCTACCTCAACAAAATTCTTTTAAGTCTCTAGAGATGTAACAGAATGAACCAAGTACTTCTAAAATGAAGTGGACACTCTACATTGTTTATCTTCCCATTTATGGGCAAAGAAACCTTTCTTAAGAACTTGAACAGAAGTCTTTAAAACACATTTCTAGGAATAAAGAGGAAGCAAGAGCTAAGAATGAGAGCAAGAGATTGAGCCAAAGGAAGAACTCGGAGTAAAGACAAAGAAGTGAAGGCTAGATATCCCAGCCCCTATTTGCGAAAGTATACCTAGGTTGAGATTAACAGAACCAGGGGGTTCTCTATCTTAATAAAGGCAATACAACTCATTATATCCCAGATGAGATTGGAAATGATGAAATATTTGGGAAGAAAAATAGAACAGAATTCATCTCTAAATAACCAACAATACCTTTAGTTCTGAAAATAAACTATAAAATGAGCAGTCCCAGTAATCCAAGTACAATATATAAGTAAGAATAAAATTTTATTGATTGATTTTTTAGAAAGAGAGAAGAGAGAGAGAGAGAGAGATTTGTTGTTCTACTTATTTATGAATTTATTGGTTTATTCTTGTATGGGCCTTGACCAGGGATCAAACCTGCAACCTTGGTGTATTGGAACAACACTCTAACCAACTGAGCTACCCAGCCAGGGCAAAACAATAAAACTTAATGCAATATTTTCTCTTTACTTTTGAGTACAGAGAGAAAGACTGGTAACATGACAGACTCAATCTGAACACTGATGAAGAAAGAACAAGATAGGACAGTCTCTGCCTTTACATTCCCTTTCCAACCCAGCTTGCTTTTAGCACCTAAGAGAAAAGAGGAAACATACTTAGTAGGAAAACTACTTTATTTTTTGAAAATAAAACAACAGTCAGGAGACCTCTCCTCTAGTCCAGCTCTGTCCCTTCCAGATATATGACCTTGGACAATTCATGAACTTCCCATGACTCCAGTTATCTGGTGTGTAAAATGAGAATCTTGGTTTAATTGTGTAATTGTGTATATAGTGCAATTCTGTAAAATATCTTGAAGCTCCCTAAATATTATTAAAAGTATTATACTATCTACAAAAACAGCCCATAGGCTGGACTTGACTTGGTGGTAGTAGTTTGCTAAGGCCTGTTCTGGAAGAAGACTTAGCAATCAAGCAGTACTGGTAATGAGAACTCAAATCTACCAGGTGTTTATGTGGCCAAAGTTTATAGTCTATAGTATGCTAGAACAATGTTTGTAGCATGTAGTATGCTACCATTTGTCTATAAACTAGGGAAAATATATGTATGTATGTGTATATGAAAGCAAGCAGAGCATAATGGTTAAGAGCATGGACTCTGAAGTCAACCAGCTTGGGTTTGAATCTTGACTCTACCACTTCATAACTATGTGATTTCCTTGTACCTCAATCTCCTCATCTGTAAAATGGGGATAATAATATTATTTACCTCGTTGGACTTTTCTGAGGATTAAATTAGTTCATGTTTGTAAAAGTCTTAGAACAGTGCCTGACACATAGTATTATTTGAGCATTTGTTAAATAAATAAATATGCAGAGAATATACCTGGGAGGTTACATAACAAATTGCTTCTGGCTAAAAGATAAGAATGGAGAGACTTGCTTTTACACATTTTGAATATTGTTTCAAATGCTTAAATAATACATATTTTTTAAATTAAATATTTCTAAGTACTAGTGATTTCTGTTTCACAGCATCTTAAATTGTCTGGCCTCATCTCTCCCCACTTATCTTACTTTGGCCCATATTTCTACTTTCCATGCCTTTCACTATTGCTTTTTATTCATTTTAGTATCCCTTTCCTTTCCATCACCTCAGTCACTTCATTGGTCTCAAATTTCTACACTCATTTGTGATTTCACTACCTTCTTTCTGCTTCTTACTCCCTAGTTCACTTTTCACCAAAACGCTAGTATCACAAACTCAGTTTCAAATCTAGATATCCCGTCAACACAAACTCAACGTGTTAAAGTGAGCGTGTCATCCCCCTCTCATCTCAGCCTCCCAATGTTTTGTCTCCTGAGGTAGAAACTGGATTCTTTACTTTAACTCTTCCCTCTATTTCATCCCCTAGGTCCACTAAATGCACCAATTTATTCTTTCACATCTCTCTTCCTCACCATTCGTCATTGCAGGCATATTGCCCTAGGTCTGTGTGAATAACATGCATATGTATCACCTGGATAGCTTGTTAAAATGCAAACACAGAATCAGTAGGTGTGATAGCCAGCCTACAAGATGGCCCCTAATGATCCCTATCTCCCAATAATCGCTTTCTGTGTAGTTTCCTCCTATATTTTATCAGGTTTGATCTGCATGACCATGAAAATAGGATAGAATTAAAGGTATGTCATGTCTCAGGTTAGATTATAGGAGACAATGTGGTTTTTGTCTTGGTTGCTCTCTTTCTTTCTTCTCTCTTCTTTTTTCTCTTTTCTCTCTCTTTCTCTATCACTCACTCTAGAGCAGTGGTTCTCAACCTTCTGGCCCTTTAAATACAGTTCCTCATGTTGTGACCCAACCATAAAATTATTTTTGTTGCTACTTCATAACTGTAATGTTGCTACTGTTATGAATCATAATGTAAATATCTAATATGCATGATGGTCTTAGGCGACCCCTGTGAAAGGGTCGTTCGACCGCCAAAGGGGTCGCGACCCACAGGTTGAGAACCACTGCTCTAGAGGAAACTAGCTACTGTGTTGAGAAGTCACTCAGGCAGCATATGGAGAGGCCAACATAGTAACAAACTGAGATGTCCAGCCAACAGCTAGTGTAAATGTAAGCCTCCTTCCAACAGCCACATGAGTGAGCTTGGAAACAGATCCTTCAACCCCATTGAGCCTTCAGATGATTACAACTCCAGCTAAAATCTTGACTACAACCTCATGAGAGACCCACAGCCAGAACCATCTAGGTAAGCCACTCCTAGAAAACTTCTGCATGTCTAACAAGTTCTCAGAGGACACTAATGTTGATGCTGATGACCTTGCTTTAGTATCAGGCCCTATACCACTGTAAAGCCTCTCACCTAATCCTTACCTTGACTATCTCTCTTCTCAAATCCCATTACATCCCTGTTTTCCAAAATATCATGGTTCCCTATTACCTACCATGTAAAGTCAAAGTCCTCAACATGTTCTCAAAAAGACAAGAGATAAGTGTTGGTGAACATGTGGAGAAAAGGGAACCCTTGAACACTGTTGGTGGGAATGTAAAATGGTATAGCCACTATGGAAAACAGTATGGAGGTTCCTCAAAAAATTAAAAATATTACTACCATATGATCCAGCAATCACACTCCTGGTACATCTGGTATATATCCAAAGGAATTGAAATCAGTATCTTGAACAGATATATGCAACCCTGTGTTTATAGTAGCATTATTTATAATAGCCAAGAAACGGGGGAAGAAATGTCTTTCATCGGATGAATAAAGAAAATGTGATACTGTTGCCAGTGGAAATAGGGTTCTTCCATGGAGTCATGAGAAAAGCATTTTGGGGACCCATGCATAGGAAAATGAGGTGTAGTGATAATATTTATTGGAGAAACAAAATAAAAGAACTGAACCCAGGTACCTGGTGTTTCATCCATGACAAGATGGCTCAGTTCTATTTCGCTACAGAATAAGTTCAGTCTCTGTTGTCTCAGGCCCGCATTTGTCCTCACCAAGCCTAGGAGAAGGGCCAGGACTCAGAGAACTTCTCTGTCTCATTTTCCCATCTGCACATCCACTGCTAAGGCTGTACTTGGCCTTCGACCGGCACAGCACTTGGGCCTGCTATTGGGCCTGCATGGCTGCTACAGAGAGGGAGCACA
This sequence comes from Myotis brandtii, assembly GCF_000412655.1. Lineage (NCBI taxonomy): Eukaryota > Metazoa > Chordata > Mammalia > Chiroptera > Vespertilionidae > Myotis > Myotis brandtii. The sequence goes on from NW_005364953.1 coordinate 6,735,118, forward strand.
CAAACAAACAAATGGGCAAATGAATGAACAAAAGCGTACCACCCAGACAGGACTTTGTTAAACTTTGATTACATTACCTAAGGCTTGGAGCAGGCTTTCTTTCAAACTAACCAATCTCTTTCCTAATCCTTCATGGACTTGTGCTGGGTCATCTCCTATCCAAGCTGATCTTTTCCCCAGGTTTTCTAGGCTAGACTGTGTCTCTTTATGTTACCACTTTGGCTCCTACTAGGCATGCCTCAAAGTTTTACCTCGTCATTTGTTTTTTTTACATGTGTCCAGTAAAGGAATTTCCCCTTTACTGGTTCTCCCTCCCCCCAGTAATCTATGGGAAGGGGCCAGTTGTCCCCCAGGGAGATTGGAAAACCTATTCTTCTTGCCTCCTGGATTAAGTCCCTTCAGTGAAGAATGCAGCGGTCCCTTGGGGAGCCTGTGAATGCTGCAACTTCATAGTGAATCAGGCTTAATGTCCAATTCAGCTTCCTAGTTTATTATGCTTAATGTCTGATTCCATTTGCTTCCTTCCTTTATTGAAAACTAGCTAGCTACCTACACTAACAATATGTATACACACACATTTTCACAAATGGAGTATTTTTCATCAATAAAAATAAGGAAATTCTGCCATTTGTAACAACATGAATGAATATAGAGGGCATCATTCTAAATGAAATAAGCCAGACAGAGAAAGACAAACACTGTACGGTATCACATATATGGGATCTTTTTTTTTTTCAAAAAAAAAAAAAGCTGATTTAATAGATCCAGAGAATAGAATGGTAGTTGCCAGGGGCTGGGGGAAGGGGAAATGGGGTGATACAGGTCAATGGATACAAATTTTCAGTTATAACAAGAACACAGCCTTGTGGCCGTGCTGGCGTCCACCTTGGTGCCAGGTACCCATCATCCCACTGCCCGAGGTGGCCTCAGACCTCTGTAATTTTATATAAAGTTTGAGCTGAAGCTTCGTATATTTAATTTATTTTGCTAAACAAGAAAATGTGCATCCTTTTCCTCTAAAACACACACACACACACACACACACACACACACACACACACACAACAAGAATACATTCTGAGGATCCATTGTAGAGCCTCCTGACTACAGTTAGTAATACGGTATTAGATACTTGAAAGATGCTAAGAGTAGATCTTAAGCATTCTTACCACAAAAAGGAAGAGAGTTAACAGTGTTAACTAGGTAAGGTGAAGGGATTTATTAGTTATTTTGATCTTGGTAATCATTCTACATTGCATATATACATCACATCATCACTCTGTACAATTTAAATGCATATAATCATTTTTGTCAATTATTCCTTAAGAAAGTTAAAAAACAAAAAAGTCCTCAGTCTATCTTTCAAGATCCCTTAGAAACTAGCCATATTTATGCTTTATAGTCATATTTCCCACTGTTTTCCAACAGGCACTTTTTGTTCCTATCAACCTGATCTCCTCATTGTGTTCTGCACACATCACATTATTCCTGCTCCTAGGCTTTCTACTAGCAGTATCTCTCCTTATTCCCTACCACCACCAATATGTGTGTAACTGGGATGCCTTCCGTCTTCCTCTGCTATCCACATTCAACCTTCAAGGCTTAGCTCAGGTCCCATTTTCACCACAAAACTTTCCCCACTTCATTTTTATCTGATAGTTTTATAAACTATTACATATATTTTTTTCACTTACCAGATTAGCAATTATTATAAGGGGATACAACTCAGGAATGACCAAATGGAAGAGATGCATAAGGGAAAGTATCTGGGAAGAGGCAAGCAGCTTCCATGCCCCTTCTGGACATGCTATTTTCCCAGCATCTCTGCATGTCCACCAACCCAGAAGCTCTCTGAACCTCTCAGAACCCATAGTTCAGGAATTTTAGGGAAGCTTCATTATGTAGGCAAACAGACCATTAATGATCAAGTCAATCTCTAGCCCCTCTTCCTTCCCTGGAGGTCAGGGGGTAGGGCTGACAGTTTAACCTTCTAATCATATGGTTGGTTCCCATGGCCACCAGTCCCCATTCTTAGGGATTTTTTTAAAGTCACCTCACTGACATAAAGTCAGGTGTGCCTGAAAGACACTCCTTTCATCTTTCTCACTCTGGAGCTACTTGAGGACAAAAGACCAACTATTTTAACAAAAGATTCTCTTATGGGTTTTAAGAGCTGTGTGCCAGGAAGAAGACAAAGACCAAAT
>NW_005364953.1:6756527-6760746 GCF_000412655.1 Myotis brandtii
TTCTTATTATAAATAACAATTGTCACAGATTCCCTTCCTTCTTCCTCTTTACTGGCTCTTCATGGCCTACCTCCAGACCCTTCATGTGGGCCCTGATAGGTGAAAACTCAGCTCTCAGCTGCACCCAACATTTCTATAAAATTATGGAACTTAATAGAAGGACCCTCAGAGGCAACCTAGTCCTTCAACTCACAGAGGAAAATGAAGCCAAAATCACACAGTATCTCAGAGGCTTAGCCAGCATCAGACCCCAGACTTCTATCCCTGACACAATACCAAAGTGCCTATAGAGTTTTAGATTTTCTATAGGCAGTATTACAGCAAGATCCCTCGCACCTCACTGTCACCTCTAGATGTGTTCTAGTTTCCCAACACTTTTTCTCCTCCTCTACACCAAACTCCTATTCATCTATCAACTCTTAGTTTAAATGTTCTTTCATAAACCTAAGACCCTTTCTTGATACCCCCAAGATGGGAGTAGGAGCTTCTTTGTGTTTGCACCGCTTCTTTGTACTTCCCTCATCACAGGGCATTATAAGCTACTGTTTAACCTGGATATGATAACCTTCTGCACTTGACAATGAGCATCATCCAGGTAGGGACCAAGGTCTGTCTGTCTTGAAGATCACTGGGCCTCATGCCCTCAGCACAGAAAAAGTAATTGAATGTAGGACAGTGTTACTACTCTTCACTCTTTTAAGTAAGTCACCCCCACTCATACCCTAAAACCTCTCCCAGAAGCAATGAAAGAGTCACGACCTTCTACTAGATCTCATCAGAGTCAGAAGTGGAAGGAGGCACAAGGTATCAATCAACTCCTTAGCTGAGGTGGCAGTGGCTGTGATAGGGCAGAACCAGGAAACCTGCAGAGAAAGTGGCCAGGCTGGAAGACCTGTGGGAGCTCCTAAGACACAGGATGCAATCAGACAAGCCAGCTTTTTCCCTTCACTAACCTCTGAGTCTGCTCTGTGACCTTGGAGTAGTCCTGATACAGAACTCAAATTTCCCTGTCTGAAAACATGGACAATGTTAGGGTCCCCGAAGGAGGAATGCAGGAGGCCAAAAGGGGTAAAGAACTATGAATTTGTTAGGTCATCTGGAAAAACAGATGGGCTGAGCCCCAAGATGGTGCCAGCACTCAGGGATGGGGAGTCAGAGATTTTTAAGGACTTTAGGCGGGCTTTTTCTGGGCAGGTCTGGAAGGGAAAGATAATGGTCTTAGCAAGTGGATATGGTGCAGTGGTCGGCAAACTCATTAGTCAACAGAGCCAAATATCAACAGTACAACGATTGAAATTTCTTTTGAGAGCCAAATTTTTTAAACTTAAACTATATAGGTAGGTACATTGTTATTAACTTAATTAGGGTACTCCTAAGCTGGCCTTTGCTAAAAACATCCTCAATCTGATTGAGGTACTTTCGTTGAGGTCGACCCCTTCCAACTCTCTCATCCACACTCGTCTTGTATACTTGTTTTCCTCCGGAAATTCTGTTTCTTTGTTACTAATGTTGTGGCCCCACCCCATAACAAAGAAACAGAATTTCCGGAGGATGAGGCCCAGAAATCAAGATTTTAAAAAGATTCCCAGGTGATTCTAATGTGTAGCCAAGGTTGAGAACCACTAGGGAAAGGGCATGTCGGTTGTGAAGTGGTTTAAAGGTCAATTAACAGGGCAGGAGGTATCATTCAATTATTTGATCAGACTTAACAGGTAACATCTGCTTTCCTTATTAAAGAGAAGAAAGCCACACACTTTGAGAAGAAAGCCACACATTTTGAGGAAAACCGCAAGTGCCCAATGTCAATTACTGTCTCCTGCCTTGAAGAGATATGTGCCCTTGGGCGGGGGCGGGGGGGTCCCCCCTCCCTGCCCTAGTCTGGGATTCTCTTTCCCAATCTGTAACAGGACCCCATTGGCCTGTGTAATGCCATGAGCCTGAGCCCTGCTTCGATTACCCTGCCCGGCATATCAGAACCTCTCAGCCCACTTTCTTCCGCTCAGCCCCTGGCCAAAGGGGAACATGACCTGGCTTCCCTTACCTGTCAGGGAGCGTAGGCCGGAATTGGAATGGGATGTTTGCCCCCATCCCCACGGAGGCCGTGGGACCACTGGAGATGGCGCCACTGGTCCCGCAGGCAGAGGCAGCTCCTCCACATCACGCTGGAGGGCCTGGAGGGCACAAATGGTGCAGACTGAGGGCAGGGAACACAGAGCGAAAGGATCCCCAAGGAGCATGCTCTCGCCGCCTCCCCAGAGCCCTCAGACTTCCGTGGGCGCCGCCATCTTCCGCAGGACGCTGATGACGTGCCGTCATTCTGTGGCGCCTCCTTGAACTATTATATTATTTCACTATTATAAGTAATATCAACTTCCAAGCTAGATTTTAAGCAACTTGAGGTCAGGAATAGTGTCTCCTAAGTCTTAATAGCTTCGGGGCACCTGGCATACGGCTAGAGACACACAAAAGGTAAGTAGGTGTAAAATGACTGAATCTACCTGTCACATTCAATGTGGCTACATGACTACAAGCACTGCCAACATTTACTCCTGGGTTTTGTAGCAACAGAGAGAATCCCCGCAAAATCCACCACCTCTTTCCTACCTCCTTTCCTCTACACCAAATTACTGTCTCATTTATTCGTTCCACATCACTGGCAGGTAAGAAGGTAACATATTGAGAGAACAACTTTTATTATGGGCAGCAGTGAAAGGATAAATAATGTCACAGTAAATGTAAAAGCCATTTCATCTTGGATTTGAAATTCCTTCTATGATCAGGAAGGCAGATGTGCTGTGAACTCATTAGGGGTTTCCCTGAACAGTGTTAAAATCAGCCAGAAGAACACAATGAGAAGGGAGCCAGTGGAGATAGACCTGAGAACACAGTAGCTAATCAAGGAAGACTATCTGAAAAAGAGAAATACTCCATAGATAACCCACAACAGAGGTAATGAAAAATAAACAAGTAGTACAGAGGTGGTAACAGAGGAAGGGAGAGGGAGAAGGAAGGAAAGGGACCATGAAAGAGAGAACCCTGAGGTCTTACATATTCCAAACACTAGTTCATAAAGACCATTTTACAAAAAAAAATAGCATCCACCATTTTAAAAAATATATTTTTATTAATTTTAGAGATAGAAAGATAAAAGGAGAGAGAGATAGAAACATCAATGAGAGAGAAACATCAATCAGTTGCCTCTTGCACGCCCCCTACTGGGGATGGAGCCCACAACCCAGGTATGTGCCCTGACCAAGAATTGAACTAGTGACCTCTTGGTGCATAGGACAAGCTCAACCAACTGACCCAAACCAGCCAGGGCAAATATCCACCATTTTCTTAGTGTTTACTGTCAGCTATTATGGTAACCTCTTCGCATAAATCATATTAATCCATACAAAAATCCTGTGAGATAGCTGTTGTTATCTTCCCCATTTTCCTATTGAGGATGCTAAGGCTCAGAATAGTTACGTGATTTCCACAAGACTGCACAGCTAAGAGTTATTTGAGCTGGAATATGAACCCAGTACTATCTGGAAGCAAAACCCATATTCTAAATCTCTACATTCTAGATCTAGCCCTTATCCTCATTTTAGTAGACCTTGAATGGAAAGATCTATACGAAATTCAGGAAATTTGGAAAACAGGAAAAAGTTACTATTCAGTATTCATACATACCCAGACACCTGGCAGCCTCCTGCCCCATGACTTCCCTGTGGCTACCCAGGGTACCTCATTAGGCTGGGAAGAAATCCCACCTTTATTTTTTCAATAAAATATATTCATTCTATATTTAGACCCTTAATTCCACAACCTGCAGGGTGGCAATGAATGTAATGAAATAATCAAATCCTGTTACCAGGTAACTAATGGATTACCCCTCCCAGGTAATATAAAACATTAGCTCTATTAAAACAGAAAACCCCTAAAGAGGAAATCTAATGACAGGAATTTGGGCACCGTGGCAGGCCTCCGGGGAAGAAAGTTTGGAGCCAAAAGACCTTTTCATGCCCATGCCATCATGTCTATTCTTCCTTCTGGGTTTGATGTGTGCCTTAAACACATCATTGCTTGTACTTTTCTTATTTAACAACTAGGAGCCCGGTGCACAAAAATTTGTGCACTCAGGGGGAAGGGGGGAGTCCCTCAGCCCGGCCTGTGCCCTCTCGCAGTCTGGGACCCCTCAGGAGATAACGACCTGCTGGCTTAGGCCTGCTCC
>NW_005364953.1:6762128-6802586 GCF_000412655.1 Myotis brandtii
GTCACTGAAGGAAGCAAGCCTCCCTGTTCGCATCAGCTGCCTGGCTGCCGGCCGCCATCTTGGCCTGACAGTTATTTGCATATCTCCCTGATTAGCCAATGGGAAGGGTAGCGGTCGTATGCTAATTACCATGTTTCTCTTTTATTAGTGTAGATTAGCAGTAGAACAAAATATGACTTCTTTTAAAAAATTATAATGCAGTTTCCAACTCTCAATTAAAAGAAACATCTCTCCATTCATCTATTTATCCCTGCCAAGCATTTCTAGTTTGAAGCTGGAAGTTTCATTATCTGAAAATTTGCAGGCAATTACTAGGTCTAGTAACCCCCAAGATGTGAGCATTTTTCCAACAGTCTAAAGTGAAAAGTGGTTTTGAGTAAGTGTGTGCGTATGCTTTAAGGAGAGAGTCTGCTTTAAAAAACAGAAGAGATGAAGGCAGGTGGGGGAAGGGGCAATGGGAACCATATTCGGCCATTTATTTGTCTTATTTGACATTGGGAGCTCCAAAAGTATTAATGAGCAGCCCTCCATGTCCCAGGGGAAGATTTTGAATTTACAGCTTTAAACAACCAGTCATCCTCATTTTGGCACAATGTCAAACCAAAATTTGTCATAGTTTGTTAACGGAGAACATCAAAAATTAATGCTCATTAGAGTGCTCATTAATATGCACAGTGCTCGCCAGTTTGACTTAATTAAGTGAAGCACCACTCCAGGATAGTATTATGGCCCAGGAGAGAGAGGAGGCTGTTCAGGTCTGAAGGGTGTTCCTCTGGGACAGCATTAGCAGCTTTGCAGAGTGGGGCACCTGCCAGACTCTTCCTGAAGCTCTTCCTGTAAGAAAAGAAGAAGCTCTTAGAGACCAAGTGTCTCTGGCCTCCGCTGCAATGTCTGATTCCACACTCCAGTTTTTCCGTTCTACAATGTTATTTTGGAAAATGAATTGAATTGGGGTTAATGATACATTCAGATCTTGGCCAAGGAAAAGACCCCTAAAGAGAAAAGAAAGCTCAAGAGCTTAAGCTCAAGACAAAAAAATGGGAGGTGGGGGTAGGGATGGGGGTGGATAAGAGAAGGTGACAAAAAAGAGACAGCAAATTAAAATTTGAAGTAGGGAACAAGGGAGAAACAGAATTAAGACAGAGATCCACATACTGTCATAATCCAAAGCAAAGGACACAAAGGTGGGGCATTACTATTTGTGTGAAGATTTATTTTTATTTTTAAATATATTTTTATTGATTTCAGAGAGGCAGGGAAAGGGAAAGAGAGATAGAAACATCAATGATGAGAGAGAATCATTGATCAGCTGCCTCCTGCATGCCCCCTACTGGGGATCAAGCCCGCAACCCGGGCATGTGCCCTTGACCAGAATCGAACCCAGGACCCTTCAGTCCACAGGCTGACGCTCTATCCACTGAGCCAAACAGGCTAGGGCCATGGTCAGCAAACCGCGGCTTGCGAGCCACATGCGGCTCTTTGGCCCCTTGAGTGTGGCCACGAAGTTTCAATTTTAAGGAGAGAGTCTGCTTTAAAAAACAGAAGAGATGAAGGCAGGTGGGGGAAGGGGCAATGGGAACCATATTCGGCCATTTATTTGTCTTATTTGACATTGGGAGCTCCAAAAGTATTAATGAGCAGCCCTCCATGTCCCAGGGGAAGATTTTGAATTTACAGCTTTAAACAACCAGTCATCCTCATTTTGGCACAATGTCAAACCAAAATTTGTCATAGTTTGTTAACGGAGAACATCAAAAATTAATGCTCATTAGAGTGCTCATTAATATGCACAGTGCTCGCCAGTTTGACTTAATTAAGTGAAGCACCACTCCAGGATAGTATTATGGCCCAGGAGAGAGAGGAGGCTGTTCAGGTCTGAAGGGTGTTCCTCTGGGACAGCATTAGCAGCTTTGCAGAGTGGGGCACCTGCCAGACTCTTCCTGAAGCTCTTCCTGTAAGAAAAGAAGAAGCTCTTAGAGACCAAGTGTCTCTGGCCTCCGCTGCAATGTCTGATTCCACACTCCAGTTTTTCCGTTCTACAATGTTATTTTGGAAAATGAATTGAATTGGGGTTAATGATACATTCAGATCTTGGCCAAGGAAAAGACCCCTAAAGAGAAAAGAAAGCTCAAGAGCTTAAGCTCAAGACAAAAAAATGGGAGGTGGGGGTAGGGATGGGGGTGGATAAGAGAAGGTGACAAAAAAGAGACAGCAAATTAAAATTTGAAGTAGGGAACAAGGGAGAAACAGAATTAAGACAGAGATCCACATACTGTCATAATCCAAAGCAAAGGACACAAAGGTGGGGCATTACTATTTGTGTGAAGATTTATTTTTATTTTTAAATATATTTTTATTGATTTCAGAGAGGCAGGGAAAGGGAAAGAGAGATAGAAACATCAATGATGAGAGAGAATCATTGATCAGCTGCCTCCTGCATGCCCCCTACTGGGGATCAAGCCCGCAACCCGGGCATGTGCCCTTGACCAGAATCGAACCCAGGACCCTTCAGTCCACAGGCTGACGCTCTATCCACTGAGCCAAACAGGCTAGGGCCATGGTCAGCAAACCGCGGCTTGCGAGCCACATGCGGCTCTTTGGCCCCTTGAGTGTGGCCACGAAGTTTCAATTGCACTGTATGTGCGCGCCCGCACGTAGTATTTTGTGGAAGAGCCACACTCGAGGGGCCGCAGTTTGCCGACCACTGGGCTAGGGCTGTGTGAAGATTTATTGAATGTCAATTTTAGGTTTTTTAATCTCCTCTTAAAATGTTCAGGGGCATTTCAAAATCAATTCCAGTGGGTCAGTATAGATTAAAACTAATATTTGAACTCTGGAACTTGTAGCCAGTTTACAGAATGCCATTTTACAGAATCTTGAACTTGAAACAAAGGAAAGGAGCAATGGAGAAAATGAAAGTGAGACAGAGGCATCTGAATCCCAGCTCTACTACTTTAGTGTAAATGGGTGACCTTGGAGAAGCCACTTAATCTTGCTAAGCCTCTGTTTCCTACTCTCTAAACTAGGAGAGGGAACTGTATGAAACTGCTATTTCATTTTTGTAGGTCCAAATGTTCAAATTTGGCAATTTCATACAGTTCAACCTAATAAAAAGATTAAACTGAATATATTTTAATATAATTTTTAAACTGTAAAATGCCAAAGAACATTTATGATCAGTCATAACCATTGCTACTTAAAAAAAAATGTGTGTGTGCATTATATTATGCTCCACTAATAAGAGCAGATGAATTAGATTAAACATCTTCCCCAAACTTTGCCAAAGGCCTTCCTGACTCAAGATTCAAGGTTAGGATAGCTATAGCCCAGGTCTGTCACTATAAGCCAATATCATTGACACTATTTGAGATCATTTTAAAATGCCCTGCCTTGTTTTATTAATGAATTTCACCCCAATAAATTCAATAAAGTAGAAAAATTATAAAACCAAAAAGTTATTCTCAAAAATAATTAAAATTAAAAAATAATAAAATATCCTGCCATGCATATTTACTTAAATATTTAACAGAAAGTGATCAAAGTCATTTCCAACTAGCTCCTTAAGTGCATATAAACACACATACACACACACACACACACACACACACACACACACACCTCGCCATCTTCTTAAACTGACCCAAAGCCTTATTGGAAAAATACAGTACAGAGTGGCATCACTCCAGAGTATTAACAACAGCAAATCAAAGTACTACCTAAGAGAGAAGGCATTTGTGGAGGCCAACAAGTAATGAATTTTAGTAGAGATTATGTAGGTTCTAGAAATCAGAGCAGGTAATGAGTCTGGGTCCAGGAGGCTAAGCAAGCTAGAGTCCGAGCAAAAAGGAACAGAGAAGATGAGGGCAAGCAGTGGGTCAGAAGTCTGATAAACAATTTCCTGTGTTTTTCAAGGGTCATTGGTTGGGAGCTGATGATCAAAATCATGAAGGATTTTGTGGCTTTACAATCATCTTTTTGTGTGTGCATGATTTTGGCTTTTTTGAGCATAAGTCAGTGTCCGTAAGATATACTTCTTCTATATTCTGGGCTGTGATTGAACCGACTCTACTTGATCAAGATCACTCTTTGCATTCTGATACAGTGTCTCTGGGAATTGGTTGTCCTGTAACAAACATAGGTGAGAAGGGATATGAGTTTAGTTACCTTGTCACCAAGTGTAGGATTCAGAAAGAGGTTTTCTCCTATGGAGTGATTTTTTATTCAGTTCTCCACTGTACCATCATGCACAAAGGAGTCACTGGAAAAATCTCTTTAATGTGTCTTGTTCCCAGATTATCCTTCTTAGATACCACTCCAAACACTGTTGACAACAGTCTTAAAAGTCTGAAAATGATCTTCCCTCTGCCAATTCTGGCCTTTCCTGGAACATAACCAACACTTGCCTGTTTGAATTGCCTTGGGTTCCGTACTTCCAAGACCCCTTGGTGAAGCCATCCCATCAGTCATTTCTACTTAAAATGTCTCATTCTTTAGTCTATGAGAGTGCAAACATGGCTGCGTTCTAGGTTATGCTGTGGCAATCTCGATAAGTCTGTTGCTATAGCATTCTTAAATTTAGTTTTTAAATCAATCACTATAGATTTTGGAACTTTTCTATACCACCACCTGAGAAGCCATCTGGAATAACTTCTAGATTGGTTAGAGTAGTGCCTAATGCTTCATTTGTTTTTAAAAAGTGTTTTGTTTTCAGCAAAGTGGCAATATAGCCCTTGCATATTCTCTTATGATAAGAATGTATCTGTATATAATTTTTATGTGGAGTTGATGTTACAAATAAAATATGCTGTGTCTTTGTGGGTAGACTTCTTGATGTCTGAGTGCTAAAGCCAAAATATAGCCTAAGCTGTGAGGTTGGTGTGGAAGGTCATTGTCACTCACTATGTTGTAAGTAGCTATTCAATAAATCACTTACAATCACTACTTTATACCTGGTAATGCATTAGAATTCTTTTAGTTTAACCACTTGTGAGTGGAGATGAAGTCGGAAAAAAGAGTTGATCAAGAACTTTCAGAAAGGTGAGTGAGTGGTTCCTATCTGTCACTTAGTTAGGCACATCTTCACACCAGGAACCTTCCTTAGTATTAGTGATTGTATTAATCCCCTCCTCTTAAATCAGTATTGAGCTCTGAACCCTTATCTCAGAGTCTGATTCTATTCAGATTGCATGCCACTTACTAGCTATGTGGCTCAGGACTGGTTATTTAACTCCTCCATGTATCACTTGATTATCTATAAATGGAAATAAAATAATATCTACATCCTAGGACTCTTTTAATGCCTAAATGAGTTAAGTTGTAGAAAATTTTTAGGACATGTGTTTGTTTCTAATTTATTTACAAAATTAAATTCATTAGGATGATATTGTTTAATAAAAGTATATGTTTTTTAAAAAAAATAAGTCTGATAAACAACCAATAACCAAGAGACCATAGATGTTTAAGACAAAAACTGGGAGCTGTGTAAGTGGTAGAAATGTGGAGGAAGACAAGTCACCAAATGTCCAGAAACTCAGAGGTATAATATAGGATAAAGTACAATTCAAACAAAACAGAAAAATCACTTTGGAAAGGTTCTCATTTAATGGGGCACAATGTTGCCTCATCTCTCATCTAATTAGATTGTTGTGCTTCCTGTAAAGGCAGGGATCAATTCTGGGATTGCCAGACTGGGGCTCATAGGAACAGTATTTGGGATACATGGGTGGTGAAGAAAGAGAGGGTTAAAGATACCATTTCTGATGAAGGGACGGAGGTTATTGGTGGGAAAGAGGGCTCTGTATGTAGCAAAAGGAAAGCAGCTAGCATTGCAATAAGTACACAGAAAGCCTGCACATGCACACGTGCTTCTGCCAATCAAGCTGTGAAGATTTGGAATCCCTCTGAGGAGCAGAATATGATATGGTATTAGAATAATTTGCCATTCAACCCAGATAAGAGATGAATGGTGTATTGTACTGGGCACACATCTTTAATAGAGATAAGGCTACCTCCTTTGATAGGTGCATTGTATTGTGTCTGTCCAGCAGGCAATCTGGGTTTATTTTTCTTCCTTCCTAAGTCTGAGCTTCATTCTCAATCAAACTGACAGTAGGGAATTTCGGTAATGACTTGACACCCTGCTTTAGCCCTTTCCTGCTCGGGAAAATATTCCCTCCCTAAGCTTTTTGTTCAGAGACATATTAGTCTGAATTTACATCTGTTGGATTTCATTGGTTTTACACTCATTGTTGCACTTCAAAATATAGCATTCTCCAAACTTGGGATTTTCTTCACTGCATCCTCTTCCAGCTCATTAATGTAAATAAAAAAAAGCCTGGTTTCTGATGCCATTTCCTTCCAGAGCTATATTAATAATTCATCTCCAGCTTGACAAAGTCCTTTCGGCAGCTGCTTTGTTCAAGGCTTTGCTCCTCACAGTGGCGATAGGTCAATTGTGTTATGGTGAGATTGAACTGGCGGGCCTGAGAAGAGCATTTGTATTCCCTGCATGTGACCGTGGGGGATTAACGGTGTGAGGGAAAATGCACCGAAGTCCATTTCTAAGGATCCCTCTGGAGATTTAGCCTCTTGTTCCCTTGTTCTTTCCAACTCTGTTCTTTTTAGCATTAATTATGAAGACAACGAGCTCAGCACCAAAGTGTAGGAGCTGAATCCCCAGTTACACACAGGGAAAGGAAAATCTGTCAGTCAAGATAATCTTTTCTTTCTCTCAGAGCAGAGAATATAACAGTCTAGTGAGGTTATCTCAGACCTGGGGCATGCAGTGGCATACCCTGTGCATAGTAGGCACTTGAATTTCTTCTGACTGACTTAGTTATAGTATTCGGCTGGTAAAATTGTTGCAAGGACAAAGACTGGTGGGATAATACACACCAAAATCATCACAACTCCCTTTTCCATCCGATATTCCCCTGGAATATTTAGTGAGACATAGAAGTTTAATGCAGAAAATCAAAGATTTGAAGAGCCACAGAAGGTGTGTGTAAAAGAGCCAGTTATAGACTGAAAGTCATGGGCTATGTGTCACCAGGTGAAAACACTCTGGAGAGATAGCAGTGGCCTTTTGCAAAGTGGTGTCAATAGAGTGTGAGGAAGGAGCAGGATGGTGGAAAGCTAATGGGAGCTTTGAGTGATCAGAGAGCAGCATCCAGTAACAAATTGACCATGGGGGAAGCTAGCTAAGAGGAAACAGTCCTGTCCTGGGAAAGCAAGGTGCCTGGCTTGGAATACAGAACTGGAAACCAGTTTTAAGATGGTCACCAATGGCATCCTATTCAGCCCAAACCATCCTTTGTTCCCTGTGTGAATGGTAATTCACTTGTTTATGTCCAGCCTATATCACATCTGAGTATACTAATAAAATTAAAAAAAGATATTGGACTGAAAATGTTAATCACTGAATCAAATTCATACAAACTAGAAGACTATAGGTGAAAGCACTAGTCCTTGAATGGTGCATGTTTAGGGAACATGATTATTGGGGGATCTAGCCCTTTAACAAGACCCTCATCCTGACATCCTCTTTCCCCCAACAGTCTTCTCAGGACATCTTATGTCCTTTTCCCTTCAAAACATTCATAGTTTTGTTCTCTACTAGAAATAAGGAATGGTAGCATGATTAGGTAAACAAATGTCTCCTGGAATGGGTGACACACCCCAAAATCAATGTAACATTCTGTGCTGTGAGAGGTGGCATAGTATAATGGTTAAGAGTACAGACTCTGGAGCCAGACTGCCTGGGTTTACAAACCTGACTCTGCCATTTGCTAGCTGTGTGGTTTCTGGCCACTTTCTGTTTCCTCATCTATAAAATAAGAATACTAAAAATAGTGCCTACCTCATAAGATGCTTATAAGGAATGTGTGTATTAATATTTGAGGCCCTCAGTGCCTAGTATATAGTTAAGTGCTACATACGTGTTTATTAAATAGACTTAGTTTATTAAAATTGCTTTAAAAGTTCTTAAAGGCATGATGTTTAATGGTAGGTTTAAGACACTGCATGAAAAAGATACCTTGAAGCACTCTCATATCACATTACTTGAATAGCCATCCACCACTAACAATGCCCTAAGACCCTTAGAAATCTATTTATTGAGAATGGGTTGACTGCTCATGACTCTCCACCTTCAATGATTCTTTTCATTGAAAATATCCAGGACACAGGCTAAAAAAAGCAAAAGCTATGGTTATCGATGCTTCTACATCTCCAGACCTTTGCCTCCTGTCTGCCTTTGCAAAGTGCTTTCAGCTAAACACAAATCAGATTCAGCTCCATTAACAGCTCTGTAGATCACAGCTGCGGCTCACTGCTTGGCAAGTTGCAACCTCCCATTCACCTCCCTGTTTCCTGCTGAATCAACTCATGCTCCAGCCCAGGTGGTTAAGGATATGTCGGTAAGTTGCCAGCATGGGTCAATCTCTCACAGCTTGTAGGGTTAGGGAGGAAGGGAGGACGTAAATGAAATAGAGGTCAGTCCAACAGGAAACAGAACCCAATCTTTTATGAGAAGATTTTGCTTCATATATAATAAGGAGCAGCCTGACACCAAATGGATAGCTATATGCTTCATTGTGACCTGAGCAAAGACCAAAAATTGATGAAATGGATGAGCTTTTGATTCTTCTGGTTTGGTACTAAGTAGAAAAATCTTATGAGAAACAAGAACCTGATGGAGCACACTGAGAACAGGGCCTTGGAAGTATTTTGCTTCACTCCCTGACAAAGACACATGACTGACAGAAATAAGCACAAAACTGGATTATTCACTCTTTGAAGACCCTCACTGGGCAAGCATTTTGAATATATATTAGGACCAGGTCTAACCTGAAACAAAACTGAGATATCCTTTCCATCTTTACATTGTTGCCATACCTCTGTCTCTTCATTCTCAATACTACTCTCATATGGACCCCCAACTTTCTAAAGGTCCTGACCCCCAAAATTTGTCACCTCACAGAAACCTAACTTTTCCCATCACTTATCCATATTTTGGCAATATACTTCTCTAATTCCCCCTATTTCACTCCCCTAACCTAGCCTATATCCTATTCTTTTGTAATCTGCTTCCTAAAGTATTAGTAATTTAATGCACAAAACTGTGTTAAGGTTGGAAATGAATTAGTGTGTCATCCTTATTTAGTATGGCAGAGGCTGTTACCTGTCCTCCAAATCTATTCTCCCTCTCCCTTACCCCGTAACATGACTAGATTACATTCCTCAGCTTCCCTTATAATTAGATGAGGCCACATGATTAAATTCTGACCAATAACATGTGAGAATAAGTTTCAGGACCCAACCCCAGAGAAAAAATTTTACTTTTTAAGAAAAGGGTTTGACACTTCAGGTTCACTCTTTTCTTCACCAGCTGGGTATACATGCCTATGAGGCCCTAAGGAATTAAAGGGCCACAAAATGGGGAAAATCCAAATCTCTAAATGACTATGGAGAAGAGAACCATTTTGCTGGCCTAACAATACACAGACTGCTATGTGAGCAAGAAATAAACTACTACATTGAGACATTACATATTTGGGTTGATTCATTAGCATAACCTAGCCTAGCCTACTTTTACTAAGACCCATGGAATGTATGCATTTTTATAGATGTCTGCTATAAACATAATCCCCTATCTCAAAGAGCTGAATTTTTAATAGCAATAAATTGCAGTTTCTTTGATGGAGATTTGGGGGGTAGAGCTTTTTGCATTACCTACAACATCATCTATAAAAGACAAATAATAGATGGATTTAACCACAAGGTATGATGAGGGAGGAAATTGGATCAAGCAAAAGACCCACTAACTAAATAGGTGCTGAGGGAACCTGGCCAGAATGTAGAGGCTGGCCTCAATCAGAGCAGTTGAGATTTCCAGAGCAGCATCCACAGCTTCAAGCAGTGATCAGGGGGATGAGATTCAACTGAGCAACAAGAAATTCTAGAAAGGTTCCACCCCAGAAACCAATCATAGTGTCTGTCATCATTATGACTCATCCATATCTTGTCAGTTAATAGGATAACATGGAGTGGACTGGGGCGGAGTCTAGGGAGAAAAGATTGGCAGGAAATAGACAAGGTTCAGGGTGGGGACACAGCCCTGGAGGTACACAAGGCAGAATTACTGAGCAAGCTGTACACTGGGATATTAAAGCAAAAGTCACCTAGAAAAAAGGGTGGGGAGCACTGCAATTCAGGGGTGGAATGAATGCATAAAGCTCACTTTTGGCTCAGTGTTTTAAGCTCCATTAAGAGGTCTGAGTTGGCTGGCATATTTTCTGTCATTTTAAAAACTGATTTGGGAATAGGGTAGGGAGTGGTTTGAGATTCAACTGGGGCTGTCAATAGAGTACCAAGGCACTAGGGAAGGCAAAGGCAAGGGAAACGTGGGAGGAACTGACAATTTAAAGATCAGGGTTTCAGCTAATGTCAGTGCTGGTCAACAAATCTTTATATTCATCAGAAAGGCATGGCTAATGTCAAATCATAGGCAAACAATTAAAAAGGCATAATATCATCATTAAATCGGTACCATTAAAGACCAGAACTATTAGCACATGCAAGCATGCATGACCAGTACCTCTCTTACCGGTTAGTGAGCAAATCCTCTTTGTCCTTGCAAGATTCCACATTAGCCACATTCAAAGGATTATCCAGCTAATATTGGCCATGGCCAGAGTTTGGACTTCATCTGTAGAAACTGCTAAAAAAAAAAGGCTTTCAGTCTCATTTTGCAATAGTGATCATTTCTGACATTGGATTGTTTGTTGTACATTTATTATCTGTCTCCCTCTGAGCCTTTTCACAGCAGCTAAAGTACTCCCTCTGATGGTCTCTAGGTTTCACTCACAACTAACAACAAGGCATTGTTCTGTTGGATTTTTCCTCACAATGCTTCTAACAACCCCCAAAGCTAGAACCCTGACAACACTTAGTTCAAGCTCTGATTTAGCTCTTTTGGTCCATTTTTTGCAAAGGGAAAAAAAATAAGAAACTGGTATGATCTGTATTGGAAGTTGGAATACACATTAATGTACAAATATATGATGTAGATATAATACATGCATAATTTAACAACTTGGCTCTCCCTGATCCTAAAAGACTTTGCTTACAGAACACTTTGCAAAATTCATAAATTTTAAAATGCTATCTTGCCAACCTGGAATGGGGTAATATCAGTGATGCCTTACAGAGGAAAGGGAATTGCAGTATCCAATCATTGCAACAAGGAAGCTGTCTACAAAGTGTGATGTGAACAGCAAAAGGCCAGCCCCAACATACCAAGCCCTACAATTCCAACTATGCATGTCAAAGAGTTTGTAAGAGCCAGGAAAAGAACCTACAGGTATTTTCCCTTGAGCAGCCAGGTCTGTAAAGACCCTGTGACCCCGCACCACTCTTAGTCACTGATCAGGCATTACTTATCTTTCGTGTACTCCATGCATTCTTTCTACTTTACCCCATAGCCTGTGGTTACTGTCTGTTCCCTAAGATGAGCCCCATAGCCTCCTCCTGCTTTGTTCCAATACTGCACTCCACCACAGAAAATCAGTAACAAGAACCACAGCCCTCCCTTCTGAACATCACAGCAACACGTTCAGTTTAAAATAACATTTTTCAAGCACCAGCTTTACAAAATAGGGCTGGGCTTTGATGAAGTCTCGCTGATATTTTACAAATTAGAAAAATAAGATCAGTGTAATGAGAGTTTGTTATAAAGCTAAATGTTTTCAATGAAACCAACTGACTTTTATCCTTTGATGATTCTATCCTTTCTAATTTCATTATGGGAGGTGGGGCATTAAAGTGCCCTTTCTTTTATGAAATTATGGTGATAGTAGCTGGTGGTTGAGATTCAGCTTGTTTTTGTTTTGTTTTAACTTTTAGAAAAGAAAAATAAACCACCTGGAAGAGGTAAGGTATAAAGACATTAAATCTTTTATAAAATTCTCTCCTTTAAACATGCCAAGAATGAGATCTGTTTCAGTGAGAGGGGGACACAAAGGGCCAAGAATGAAAGACTCAGCTTAAACACCACAAGTGAGGTGTTGTTTTTTGTTTGTTTGTTTGTTTGTTTTTATTGGGTTTGGTTTTTTTTGAGAACTGTGCCCTGGAAGGCAGTGAAAAGAGAAAGGAGAAGGAGGATAGGAGAAGAAGAAGACCTGGGGTATACTGAAATGAGCTCTTTTTTATTTTATATTGAAATCCCAATTCTAACTGCATCCCTCTTGTTTGTCTGATTACAGTCACTCTCAAGACTTCACATTGGGATACACTGTACTTGCGTCAGCCTATATAATAAAGAGGGAATATGCAAATTGACCATCATTCTGCCACAAAGATGGCTGCACCCACAGCGGAGGCAGGGTTTCCATAACACAAGATGGCTGCGCCCACAGCGGAGGCAGAGTTCCCATAATAAGCCTTAATGAGCTATCAGCAGGGACCTGAGACTGAGCCCCCCCGATGGGGCTTGATGGGGACCTCAGGCCACGCCCCCCACCCAGCAGGGCTTGACAGGGGACCTCAGGCCACACCCCCTGCCCTGGTGCCGGGCCGGGGGACCTGAGGTCGCACCCCCTGCCTGGTGGGGCTTGATGGGGCACCTCAAGCTGCACCCCTTCTGCCCCAGTGCTGGGCCAGGGGACCTCAGGCTCCTCCCTTCGCCCTGGGTTGGGGGACCTCAAGCCGCATCCCCTGCCCAGCAGGGCTTGATGGGGGACCTGAGGCTGTGCCCCCTTCCTGGGGGCTTGACAGGGGACCTGAGGCTGCGCCTTCCCTCCCAGCACCAGGCTGGGGGACCTCAAGGTGCACTCCCCACCCAGCAGGGCTTGACAGGGGACTTTAGGCCATGTCCCCACCCAGCAGGGCTTGACAAGGGACCTCAAGGCACGCTCTACCCCCCAGCATGAGCTGGGGGACCTCAGGCTGTACCCTCCACCCTGGCACCAGGACAGGGGACCTGAGGCTGTGCCCCCCACCCAGCAGGGCTTGACAAGGGTGGGACCAGCCGGGTCTGGATCTAGCCCAATGGGGGTGGGGGGCAGCCGGGTCTGGGTCTTGCGCAATTTTGAGGCACATGTGGGTGGGCAGGGAATTGACTCTGGTTCTGTGGTGCGCCCCAGACTCTGACACAAGGAAGATTTCCATATACATTTTACTAATTTTCTTTCATCTCTGACACTTCTATTATAGAGAAAGGGCAAATAGCAATATTAAAAAATTTCCTCTAATTAATCCCCTTTTAATGTGCACGAATTTCATGCACCGGGCCACTAGTTTGGAAATAAGACTCAAATTTTATTCTGATAGCAATTAAATTTCCAATTACCTGGAAGGCAAACATAGTTATGCAAATTATAGATGCAGGCCTACTAATATTAGAACTCAAATGAGTATCACTTCAGAACTGGGTATTTTGCAGTTCCTTTCCTTTTGTAAAGGCTGCAGAGAAATTTAGTTTAACTGGACTTAGTGAGTTACAGGACTAAACTCCATTAATTCTCTGAATAAAAAATGTTAGTTTAGCTTATCTGAAAATTGATCTTCTCCCAAAACTATCCCCCTTAATCTTTTCCTTCTCTACTTCTTCATAAATGTATTAGCTAATTCAGTCACTATATTATTTATTACCTATTATTATTTATTAATTCACTAACACTATAATATAATCCAGCAATGGAATTTTTGGTGTAATGCTTTTCAGTACATTTGCATACTGAATAAAACCATATTGATTCTTAAGGATTTTTATGCTCTAGAAATGCTTGCTGCAGACAAATTTGCAAACAAATTTTTATTTGGTTTCCGAAGACATTATTTTGACATGATTTCAACTGACGCTAACAAATCAAGCCAAGTTCTGCAGCAAATGCCTTCTTAATGGGTTTTGCACTATTTGTTTTAGTTGACACCATTTATTATAATTTAACAGCGTTTCCTTCCCAGAAAAGTCCAAAATCAATAAAAAATGGTGACATATGTTAGTATTTATTTGGAAATACAAATGCAACAAAAGGGCTCTGTCAGTGTACGATTAATAGAGTACAAGATGTTGTGGTTTGGGGGCATCTGATTGTCTGTCTTGTAATATGAATTTTGAAATAGCTTGGGATTCCTGATCCTCAACTTTTAGGTTAGGATAGAATTTCACATTAACAATAAATCATCTGAGATATGTGGTTTTCTATTTCAATTTGCTGCAATGTAGCTTCCTAAGTTTGCAAGGGGAGGGGGGAGTGGGACCACATGTGGGATGAGGAGAACAATGAGCTAGTAATAAAATACTAAGACAAAGAAATAAACACATTTGAAATGTTATTACTGAGAGAGAGGGAGATGCTGAAATTGACATAGCTATCTTTTCTTTCAACTGTCATGGAGCACATGCTGGCAATGGAAATCCCTGAGCCAAAAATTGGGCACAGAAGTTCAATATCAGGTTCTCTTCACAACAACCTTCTGGCCTTTGTAGATAAATTCTTCTTTTTGTTGACAATAGGGAAAAATGATTAACAATTCCAAGGAGAAAAAAATACCCTGCTCTGTGCCTGACTGCCAACCCTTTCACAAACACATTTTCAGGATCTGCCTGTTCTTTGACCCAGGTTCAGTCCCTTGGTTCTCTTCTGCTGACCAGGTACAAGTGAAATTCTATCATAGAATTAGAGCATCTCATGGTTAGAAGGACCTTAAAAGTCATCTAGTTCAGCAGCTCCCAGAGGCTAGTCCAGGGACTAATGCCAGCCAAATCCTAATGAAATTTCACAGGTCTGTGAAAAAGAAGGGCAATGTGATGGAAAGGTAATTTTATTAAAGGATTTTCCTTCATTGTATTTGGGGGTATGAAATGATGGTGTTCAAATGGTAGGTTTTTTTTTCCTTCATGTCCTATTAGAAAGTGAACCTTCATTTCTTGTCTCAGATCTCAATGGGAAGAGGGCTCATTAGAATAATACTCCTCTCTCTCTCTTTCTCTCTCTCTTAACTTTCATTTACTCATCACCATAGGAGGAGTGCATTATTTGATTAAGTAAATTTCAAAGAAGGAACTGAACATCTTCTACTTGCCTCCTGAGTTTTTCACTTTCTGAACCAACTTGACCACTGATGTTCATATTTTTGCCAAATAGGAAAGGGACCAATTCCTACAGAGAAGATCTATAGTTGTCCAGCAGGGACAATGATTAGCTGGGTAAGCTAAGCAGGGGCAAAGTATTAGCACACCTACTTGTCTGCAGATTTAAAGCCACAATCTTTATTTCTGCTTTAACAGTGCTAACCAGCAGTGATATTTTATCTCCCAGCTAACTCCTGTACCTATATCTCAATTAAGAGCTAATATCTAACAGAACACTCATTATGAACAAGGCATTGTTTACATGCTTCACACTTTGAGGTAGGTATTGTTATTCCATTTTAAAGATGAGGAAACTGAGGCACAGAGAGTTTAAGGGATGTTCCTAAGGTAAGTGGCCCAGTCTTTACTCAAACCTAGGCAGCCTGGCTCCAAATTCAAACTCTGGAAGAGAAGAAAGTGTTATTCATTGCCAAAAAGTATCATCCCCAAAACCTTATCAGGCCTCACTTGGTAAAAAAAAATTAAAAGCTAGAAACTTATGTCAGTATTTTCAATTTTTTTTAATCTTCCTTAACTAGTCATACAGATCCAGTACTCTACCAACAACTGACTTGGTCCAAGCATTCATGCACTTCAGGAATGTCCTTTCTCTCTTCCTGCTCATTGTTCAGCCTACATCTTTGTACCTTGACCTATAATAATAGAAAACACTATCAAGACTGCTCATTTTTGTTAGGACAGCGTCAACTGATAGAAAGTTCTTCCTAAAACTGAGCTGAAATCTCCTACCTTTGTCCTAAGTAGCCATACAGAACAAATGTAATCCCTCATGGACAAGACAGCCTTCCTAAAACATTTTTCACTCCCAATTAAACATCTTGGGTTCCTTATGCCATGGCTTGGAATGCCTTCAGCACACTAGTAATCTTCTGGAAGGACTCCAGTCTGATTATATCTCTTTAAAGGATGGTTTTCTAAAGGAATCTAATACTCCAGGTGAGATCTGGTCAGTAATGATTAGAGCTGACCCATTTCCTTGCTAGTTTGTGGTTGTACACTTCTATAAATATCCCCTCCCTCTTCCCCCAATTTAAATAACTGTGTGTATTTTTCAGTTACTGAATCATTGGAAAACACATGGCCCAGGCCACAGGAGTTTCCTATCTTAATCTTTATCTTGAAAACAAATGATCTTCCCGTTCACATGTGATTAGAAAGTCAGAGAGGTCACTTACACACACACAAATGACTGACATGACCTGGTACTTAACTCTTGACCCAGCTCTGCCACCAGTCCCTACATTTTCCCATGGTTACTGATGCTTGATGCTGGCCTGATCTGACAATTGGTCTTGTCATGCCCTTTGGTTTCCCTGGAAAGGGATCTTGTTGAATGCCAGGGGAGCTTGACAGTGCCCTCAGGCGTAACTGTCACAAGCATTTTCCTATTCAGTTTGCTTATTTGGTGTGTGCCTTTGGCTGAATCTATAAAATACTAAAACATCCAGCTTATTCTGTCAATAAATCAGGCAATTCAAAGGGTAAAGATTAGTTAAATCAACTGTTTGTCAACATGTAGAAAAATATAGTAGTTTAAGTATAAAATCTATAATAATAAAAGCATAATATGCTAATTAAACTAGACATCTTCCGGACATCCTTCCAGACGACCTTCTGGATGAAGCTGGGGCTGCAGGGGAAGTCTGGATCCCAGGTGCCAGAGGGAAGCTAGTGCCAGCAGCCAGGAGAAGGAAGGCCTACTCTTGGATGAATTTTGTGCATCAGGCCTCTAGTACTTAATAATAATGTTAAGGTAAATTTATATATGGCAGATCCTTAATGAATTGGGAAGTAGTTAATATTATTAAAAATTGTTTCTAAACTTTTAAAGTTGATGTCATGAAAATCAAATGTATCTATCTTCCCACAAAATGTCTCTTACTGCCACAGTTGAAGGTGGAATCTTGGGCAATAGGAAATACTCACATGATCCAATCTGACAGGTCTTAAATTCCTATCAAAACATGAGAAAGAAACAAAATAATTAAGAGAAAGGATATCAAAATTCAGAATTCATAAATTAGTTATATCATTGAATGTCTGTGAGACATCTTTTTTTTTTAATCCAGATTTTTTTCATTAATCACAAAGCATTTTCTGGTCATTAATTCACCAAGTCACATAATACTATAGGGAAATAGGGTAATGATAAATTATTGTTTTTAACTATGACAACCCAGAAATTATGTAGCTTGTCTAGAGATAACAAGTATGACATTTAGAAACTGAAACGCATAGAAAAAATTCTCAGTCCTGCTTTTTATCAATTTATAAAGACCATATGGCTTCAGATGCCTCAAAAATAAATCAGTAACGTTTTAGGTTTAAGTATTTGGCTTTTTTCTAATCAGTTTATAAATGAAACCACAAGCCACATTAAAGCATTTTGACAATGTTGTAAAGAAGGAGGTGACAGAAACCTGAGCTTTAACTAAAATGATCACTTGTTTTAAATAAATTTACTTTACCTGAGTTTTAATTTAGATAAGTAATAAAGGTCATTTAATTTACTTTTTGAAGTACTAAGAATGTAACATAAGGAATTTTCATCCTAGAGTACCTTGCACTTACTGGTGAGATATAGCATCACACCTATACTTTCTAGATACTATTTAGGCCCATAGGAAGAGTGAACATGTATACTCAGGAGGTCAGCCAGGCTTAGGATCAATCCTTTTCCTAAGAAAGGTAAAAGGAACAGTGGACCTGTGGTAGAAGAGACACATCAAACAAACACCCCCCACTAAATAATCATGTCATCAATGCCATCTAAGAACTGTCTTCCTGACATCTAGCTCTCCCAGTATTTGTAACATATTTCATTTGGCAAGGGGAGATGGACTGCACATGGTTGCAATGTAGCTTCCTAAGATGTACTTAGGACCACATCTCCAGTGTTCTAATGTGAGGCAACAGTAAAACACAATTTGTTTCCCATTCAAAATTGTTGGAATATATCAATTTGGTCAAACACTAGACACTAATAGAATGTTGAGATTAAAGAAATGTGCTATTCCAATGCCTTTCATGTACTGAATATGAGTTCCATTCCTAAAAAGAATGCTTAATTTAAAGCCCAAAGGAAAAAAGAAATGGCTGAACACAATTAGAGAGGAGAGAATAAAAATAACAGCAATAAAAAAAATGCTCAAACCGAGTTAAGAGTAATTATTTTACTCTTTTAATTTGCTTATAATTTTCATGGCTGAGCTTGCTATGAAGATCGTACATTTGGTTCTGTACCAAACTACTGCCATTTATTATATTTTGCAGCTATTCTTCATGTTTACCAGTCATGTGTATCAGTAAATAAACCCTTTTAATTTCAGTACAAGTTATATGGGAATCCAGGTTTGGGATTACCAAAAAGTTTTCCCTTTCCCACTTGGAAACCACTTATTTTACAGGGAGGACTGAAACCCATTGAGGTCAATTGTCTCATCACAAGATGCTAAGAAAGGCAACTTTGGCCTAAGGTCCTTCAGCCCCCACTGCTGTGGCTCTACTCCAGGGGTGGGGAACCTTTTTTCTGCCAAGGGCCATTTGGATATTTATACAATTCACAGGCCATACAAAATTATCAACCTAAAAATTGGCCTGCTGTATTTGGTTAAACATTCAATTAACTACCCCTAATGCCTTGGCAGGGCCATACCAAATGATTTGTTGGGCCTTATAGGGCCTATGGGCCAGACATTCCCCACCCCTGCTCTACTCACTTTTTCACTCTATTATTCTTTGCCCCCTGCATTCCTTGAGCTTATGTTTCATCCAGGTTGCTAAGGGGCCTTCCCTTCCCTTCTAATCTAATCTGCTCAATAACCTTTTTCTCTTGAGTGTTTCCTTCCCTCAGGGTCTTGCTCTGTGGTTTTCAAGATGAAGACAAAATACCCTGTAATAGAATCCCCTAGTAAGGGGAATTTACCATAGTTGTTAAGAGTCCCAGCTCCAGAGTTGGACTGAAATGAATTAGAATCTGCCCTGTAATGACTGAAAGATTTGTGGGCACACTACATAACCACACTGAGCCTTGGCTTTCATATGTCTAAAATGGGATAATAATACTTACGTAACATGGTTATTGGGAGGAATAACTACAGAAAGAGGAGAAAGTGTCTGATTCTATGATTTTTGACTTGAGTATCTGAGTCAGAGAGGTAGGTGATGAGTTTTGAGTATATATGGTTTATGGTGCCTATGAGTCACCAAGGTAATTCTGCCCCAGTGTCAGTTGAAAAATATTGGTTTGTAGCTCAAAATAGAAAGGTCATACCTGGAGAAACAAACACAAAAGTCATCATACTACATTGATACTGCAGAGTGGTTGGGGTTGCCCAGGGGAAAGGTATAAAGTGAAGAGTGCGGAGAATTATGGTCAAGGCTCTGAAGAACATTAACAATTAAGAGGTGATCAGAAGTGGAGGACCCAGCAGGGGCGACTGAGCACTGACCATAGAGAAAAATAACCAGTAAGTGTGTGGTGCCAGTAACCAATGGAGGAGAGAATTTTGAAAATGAGTTAGACAACAGTATCACATACCACAGAGGTGTCAGCTGAGATGAAAAACATATTAGTTTACTGAATTTGACAGGTAGGGGTCAGTGACTTGCCAGTGTTGTTCTAGTGGAGTGGTAGGGAAAGAAGCATAACTCTTAGATATACATTTTGAAAAATTGTAAAGTTATTTTAATGCATATAGAAAGTGGTTTCTCCAGAAATGCATTTAATGCATATAGAAGTGATTGACAGCTGCTAAGCAGACAGCCCCTGAGATGAGAGCCCAATTATCTAGACCGGTGGTCGGCAAACTGCGGCTTGCGAGCCACATGTGGCTCTTTGGCCCCTTGAGTGTGGCTCTTCCACAAAATACCACATGCGGGCGCGCATGTACAGTGCGATTGAAACTTCGTGGCCCATGCGCAGAAGTCGGTATTTTGTGGAAGAGCCACACTCAAGGGGCCAAAGAGGCCCATGTGGCTCGCAAGCCGCAGTTTGCCAACCACTGATCTAGACTGACTACCTCCACAGAAAACATTTATCAAGGGAGCCTTGTTTAAGCAGATTAAGCAACAGCTAATGACTCTGGGAATGTTGCATCTTACTATGTAAAAGGAGAAGCTGGTTTGTGTACAGTGTGATTAATAATGAATTAAAGCTTTAAGTCTGTAGCTGCAGACACTGATTATAATATAGTATAGGATTAAACGATCATGCTTGTTTTAACCCAGATTTTAGCCCACCCAAAATAGTGAGGTCCATTATGCAAACTGCAGACTGTTAATTTGGCGTAGAGCAAATAAAAAGTACCTTGCTTTTAATTCAATTGAATCCATTAAATAAATAGGGCTGTGGGCAACACAGCTGAATCTGGTAGCCTGGAGCCCTTTTCTATAAGCATTTATTGAACGAATTATACATGAAGCTAGGCTAAATTCATTGAAATGAAAAAGCCATGTGTTATAAAGAGAGCTGAAAGAACGGAAGATATTTAGCCTAGAGATGAGCCAACTCAAAGGAACATGAGCACTCTTTCAAACATGTGACTCGTGAAAAAGGACAAGAAAATTCTGACCAAAAAGCCATTCTAGGACCTATTAGTGGATTCTACATAGCTATAAATTTGCACTCAACAAAGAAAAGTTCCCATTAGTAATAGCTGTCCCAAGATAGATAGGCTACCTTATGGATTAGGAAGTTCCCCACCACTGGAAGTATCCAAGCCAAAGTTAAATTGCCATTTGTCTCAGACGCAATAAAAACAATATAGCTGGATCAGTTCAAATGATATTCAGTTGTATGCAACAGAAAGAAATAAAAAAAAGAAAGTCAGAAAATAAAACCATGGCTTGAATACTGTACAGCAAGCATGTCAAACTCAAAGGCTAACACGGGCCAAATAAACAAGGTATGCGGCAGTTTGACATGCTTGCTGTACAGGTATATTTCTCTTTCATGTGAAAAAGGTTTGAAGGTAGGCAGTCCAAAGCTGCAGGGTAACTCCATGGTGTCATCACAGATCTAGGTTCCTACCTTCCCATTGTATCATCCAATCACTTGTTTTCTACCATCAAGGATTCCTCACAGACCCTTGGAGATCCAACCATCACGTCCTCAAGATAGGACCTGAAGAAGGAAGAAATGTAGAAAAACAAAAAAGGGCCCCTCTTAAATGTGCAAACTCCCTTTTAGAAGCCTCACTGTAAGTTCCACATGAAACCTTTTCTTCCATATCACTGCCTAAAAGTTAGTCTCATGGATTTGGATAGCTGTGAGGAAGGCAGGAAAATAAGATATTTTAGTATGAATAGAAAGGTATCCATCTGAAAACTAGCATTCTGTACCTATGGAGAAAAAGAAAGGATGTTGGAGTAGGCAATGGACATCTGACACAAGAGCCATCTGATGAGCTTGAGTTGAATGAAACTTAAGGTTTCTTCTAAACCTTAGATTGTGTGCATTCATAACAGAATTGTATGAAGAGAGATGCTTTAAACATACTCTTAATCTGAAAGGTAAGACTGCCCTCATATGTATCCCATCATCTGTGTAACCAGTTCCCTGCATATAATCTTCTCCATTTTAACCACTAGAGTGGTTTTCTTTTTCCATGTTGAATCTGGATTAATGTGGGGCCTGAAACTATTAATTTCATTAGTTAAAATCTCTCCTTTGAGGATCCCTGAGGCACTAAAATATAACATGAAGAGGTTTTAGTGAAAATAATTGGGCAAGAAGAGATGCAGAGAGCATAGAGGCATTTTATTCAGTAGAGGATGAAAACCAGGAGAGCTTTCAAGGCAGACATGAGAATAACTATTCATTCAAATACCAAATAATTATTCAGCATGCACTACGTGCCAAGAACTGTTAGGTGGTAGAGATAGAGTGATGAACAAAACAGACACATGGTCTCTGGTCCCATTGAACTTATAATTAATAGAAGAATGAGAGATTTTTTTAAAGTGTAAGATTAGGAAATTAAAGTTGAAGTCTTAGACATTAGTCCAGAAGCAAACTTCAATAGCCTGATAATTTGGCCTTTGCTTTGATTCATGGAAAAAGTTGGGAGCATAGGGCTATTTAGAAATGTCAAAGGAACACTGACCTTGAAACTCCTTCTCCCTCTTTGTAGCTTCCTTTGTGAGTTCTTAAAGGCAGTGTTCTGTGTACTCAAAATTCTCCAGTCCTGCTTTAGATAATCCTTCCCTTGTCTTGTACTGGTTATGCAGCATTGTGTCAACTCTTGTAAATATTGCTGCATTTGCAAGTATAATAACAAATTCCATGCAACTCTGCCTTTCCATATTGTCTGACAAGAGGCCATTATTGTTTTAAATTTGTACTTACATACAGTAATATTTGCATTTTGCATTTAATCATTGTCACATTTTAGTGACGAGAAGTGGACCTGGGGACAATTGGTATTATGTATTTTGGCCTGAAATAGTATCTACAGCTAGGATGTTGCCTGGACCCATATAGCCTTCAGTGATTCATAATTCAGTGATCTTAATGTATCTTTTGACCTTCCAGACAGTTCAGTAATCATTGTTTTGTACCTAGTTTTCTTTAAATCTAAAACCACTTCATCCAAGCTAAGGGAAGCAAGCACTGTATTTAAAGGAAGTCTCCATTTTATATGGTTTTGGCAACTGCCTCCCAGTAGCTTATTCAAAGTGTCTTTACTCCTCCCACTTATGCCCTTTGTTTATCTTCATCAGGAATAATGCAGTTTGGACTTGACTATCAGTGTTGCTTATTACATTCTCATGTTCTTTCTCAAGAGTTTGTTCTTTTTCTCCAGGTGAATTAATTGTAAGCCATTTAAAGACAGAACCAGATTTTTTTCATTCATTTTTGGTCAATAGCACCATATCCCTTCTTCCTTTTCATTGCTTCTTGTTTCTCTTTTGATAAAGTTGATATTTTACCTAATCCCTCCAAAACACCTCAGCCTTCCTACTGGGCTCTGTCAACAACTAACTTTGTGAACTTGGTCAAGTCGCTTAACCTCTCAGAACCTATTTACCCATCCCTAGAATGGATTTGATACCCACCTCTTAGTGTTGCAATTAGAATGAAAAGAGACTAACCTTTAGACAATAGCACCTGGCACAGAGACTAACACATAGAAGAGGTTAGTCTACATCTCCTCTCCATGCCCCACACACCACCAAAAGAAGCTTATCTGTTCTGAGACCTACACCCTCAGAGTCCTATTCTCTGATAATGTGACCATTCTAGTGAGTTATTGCATTACCCCTGCTACATAATGTATTAATATTTTAAATGGAATTCCCTTTACAGGAAAGTCTTAATTCTCAATTGAATTTACACTTGAGCACACTAACTAGTTCCCTTCCTGGCATCTTCTATAGTTTTTTTTTTTCCTGCTGCATACATATTCATCTTAGCACTTAGTGCAATTTGATGTGAATTACTTTGTTACTTTGTTTGTCTACCTCTTCTAATAAGGCTATACACACAAGGGCAGAAAGCATGTCTGCTTTAATCACCAATGAATTCACAGAACCCAGCAGACTGTCGGGCACAGAGCAGACAATAAATATTTTGGGGGATAGATTCACTGATGGATGGATGGATTAATGGATGAATGGATGGATGGACAGATGTACTAAGTGGAAAAATTAATTGAATAAATGAAACATTATGGTAGAAATTTCAGGTTCACTGGGAAGATGGTAAAAATTACCCAGCCATGGTGGCTCAATGGTTGAGTGTCAACGTATGAACCAGGAGTTCATGGTTTGATTCCCGGTCAGGGCATATGCCCAGGTTGCGGGCTCAATACCCAGTGTGGGGTGTGCAGGAGGCAGGCAGCAATCAATGCTCATAATTTATATTTCTATCTCTCTCTCCCTCTCCCTTCCTCTCTGAAATCAGTAAAAATATATTTTTTTAAAAATAATAATATTTTGGGGTGGACAGGTTATTTGTCACTTCAAATTGTATGGAGATAGATTTCCTTAAAGAGGAAGGGTTAAAAAAATGTTTGACTGGATAGAGTAAATAGATTTGTACAGATGGCAAACAAGAGACATGTTCAGAATTTGCAGAGGATGTGTCTAATGGCATGGAAAGGCCTAAACCATGTTTATCACCAAATACTTTTCATATAAAAATATTAGAAGAAGCACGACAAATAATTCATTCTCCTCTTTCCTTTGTCTCTCCCCCGCCCAGAATTTAGCATTAAAGCCCAGCTGCTTGGACCCCCAAATTCTAGCAAGAGTCCTTAGCTTCTGAAGTGAAAAATACCCCACCAACAAACAAACTGTCATGGCTGAGGAATCAGAAAACAAGTTAGGTTTTTGAGCTGTCAGGTTGAAAAGGATTTGTAAGCCCCTTTCCACCTACCCTATGCTATGAAGACAGATTTCCAGAGGTTTGAGAGAGATTTGTACTGTGGCTTCGAGGTTTACAAAATGCCACCATCTGAGGAGTTTGAATTATTCCTCCCCTGTATTTCATTTGTAATGTACCTTTGCCAGCACAAAGAGTATTAAAAGGACATTTGAGCAGTAATAAGACCCTTAACACTATGAGCAGCTATTTCTCTTGCAATGCAGTTGTGCTGAGGGAAAAAACCAGTAACAACTGGATTAACCCCTTATCTTCCAAAATCTAATGTCACTTGGTTTATAGTTATGAATTAGTGCCCTGAGAGATTAAGTCCTGAAAGACACAAAATACCTTTGATCTACTTCTTCTCTCCCCTACACTCCTAACTCCTCACTGTGAGGGAGGAATAACTCACCTACCAACCCCTCAAATTGCAGAACCCATCAAATTTAGGGGAAAATTCTCATGATTCAAAATATTTGGGTGAGTCCATTCACAATTTACAAAATAACTGAATTACATAATATTTTACATATTTTTTTTGTTTCTTTGTTTTCAAGCAAGGGGAAGTAATTAAGTATAGTAATTAAGAACATAAGGTCTGGCCCAGCCTGTGTGGTTGAGCGTCGACCTGTGAACCAGGAGGTCACGGTTCAATTCCCAGTCAGGGCACATGCCCAGGTTGTGGGCTCCATCCCAAGTGTGAGGCAGGCAGGAGGCAGTCGATCAATGATTCTCTCATCATTGATGTTTCTATCTCTCTCTTCCTCTCCCTCTCTAAAATCAATAAAAATATATTAAAAAGAACATAGGGTCTGGAGCCAGGAAGAGTCCGTTTTAGTCCCAGCTTCATGTATGGTATTAGCTGTGGGACCTCTATCAAGTCATATAGTCTCTCAAATGTAAAATGGAAATATATCAACATCTAACCTATATAATAAAGAAGCAATATGCAAATTGACCATCACACCCTCACAATATGGCTGCCTATGACCAGGCCGGCAGGGGGGTTAGTAAGGGATGACCAAACGACTTTAAAAGCAGGCTGAGTGGGGCAACCAGGCCATCAGGGGTGTTAGTGAGGGATGACCAAACGACTGAACAAGCAGGCTGTGTGGGGTGACCAGGCTGGCAGGGGGGGCCAGTTGGGGGCGACCAGGCCAGCAGGGGGGGCAGTGAGGAGGCAGGCAGAGTGGTTAGGGGTGATCAGGCAAGCAGGCAGAGTGGTTAGGGGCGATCAGGCAGGCAGGCAGGTAGGCAAGCAGTTAGGAGCCAGCAGTCCCAGATTGTGAGAGGGATGTCCGACTGCCAGTTTAGGCCTGATCCTGCAGGGATCACTGTGGGATCAGTCCTAAACCGGCAGTTGGACATCTGAGGGGTCCCGGATTGTGAGAGGGTGCAGGCCAGGCTGAGGGAACCCACCCCCCTGCACGAATTTCATGCACCGGCCTCTAGTTTAATATATTTTTAAAGGTTTTAAAAGATCACTGATAAAACTATATAGCATAATCCTGGTCTATTCTAAGTGAGTCATGTGTGTTAGATAAGTTTCTGCTAACCTTACCAAGTACTTCTAAGCAGTTACTTAGCAGAGACAACCTTAGAATGGTTATTCCTAGACTACTTGCTTTAACATCCTGCCTTATTTAGTAGAGACTTCTAAGTAGTATACAATAATTATTATATATGAGTATTTCTAAAGTGTTTGACATTTTGTCTTATTAACATTATTTTTCATTTACTTTCTTTATAAATAGTATAATAGAAAACTTCATTCAGCCAACAGTCTTAGTATCACCACAAATGCCACTTAACAAGATTTTACCATATTTTTCAAAGTACTTATGGGAATTTAAAATAAAATAAAAACACTCTTTTTCAAAGTACTTATGGGCATTTAAACCAAGAAACAAACATTCTTGTCACTGTTCCTTGCTCAAATGCAAATAAGAACAGTCTTGAAAGGGGTCCACAGGCTGCAGGTGAGAACTTGACATTCAGCCAAGACTTAATTCAGAGTCAATAAAGTAAAACTCCTATGCCTAGGTAGATGTGTAAATTTTTTCCACATGATAAATAAGCAGGCTGTGATTTCTATCAAATCAATCTTGGTTTGAGTCAGTCCTACTCTAATCAATAAATCTGGATGTGCACTGAAATATGAAGCCAATATATGCAGTGTTATATTCACTTTAAACTCCTTCATCAAAAGTACCCAGCAATTTTGCTATTATTGCCATAAATTCAAAATACCAGGTTTATTTATTTTGCTTTTAACTACCACTTTAAAGGGACAATACATTTCTAGTTCTCCAAAAAGCTCATACTTGTATCTTCTTAGAAATCCACATAGATTCTCCCACCCAATCAATGCACTAGCTACAATTACATTGGAACTGCCCTATAAAGCAGAATTGGGTATGAGGCAGTATTAGTGATGTTTGAAAGTTATTGTTGGGATATCTGGAGTTTCTATTAGGAATTCAAATAAGTTGGGGGCTTTGGAGAAATGTGCAAATATCAGGAAAGAGACCCACCATTTTCTGGACAAGGTTATAGGCCTTCTACTGCTTCCCTTAACAACATTCCTTTTCATTGTATGTTTCTATACAACAGAGCAGCCTCATCAAAAGCCTTCAAGTCTTGGCAGTGCAATAAGTTTGTGCAACATCCTCACAATTTTAAGATTTCTGAAATATTTCACCCTGTCCATTCCTTCTCTGTGCTCCCAATAGATATAGTCAGCCTCTTTACTTCCTTCTAGGCATGCTTATATTTAGTCATGGCTTCTGACACCCTTTACAAGAGCCTATGGGATATTGTGGAGATCAATTCTTGCCATCACCCCACACCACCACCACAAAGCTATGTATGACCAGATGTGGGTCTATTCCAAGCTTACTCAACTCAAAAGGGGTTGTCATTCATTCTGAATTAAGTGCTTATTAAATTGTTAACAATTGCATTTTAAACAGTTTATCAAGACTAGCTCAGGGGTTCTTATACTGGGGTCCATGGATAGAATTCAGAAGGTCTGTGAATTCAGATGGGAAAAAATAAATATTTATTTTCACTAAACTGTAACTATAAACTGTAAATTACTATAATTTAGCAATTCCTTCAACTATGAATGTATAAATCACAGATAATATTAGCAGTAAATGAGAGTTTGTCACTAATAAGAGAAATCACAGATATTTTCATATCACATTACAAGTATTGTAGATATCACAAAATATCATTTATGCTCATTGCTACTTCAAAATTATGATGGTTATTACACCTACCAGTGGATCTTATTATTTGGCAAACTATGCCTGCTGCCTGCTTTTGTAAATAAAAATTTTATTGGAAGACAGCCATGCTAATTCATTTATGTATTGTCTGTGGCTATTTTTCTGCTACAAATGGCAGAATTGAGTAGTTTCAACAAACTATATGGCCCACAAAGCCTAAAGTATTTATTATCTAGACCAGTGGTCGGCAAACTCATTAGTCAACAGAGCCAAATATCAACAGTACAACGATTGAAATTTCTTTTGAGAGCCAAATTTTTTAAACTTAAACTATATAGGTAAGTACATTGTTATTAACTTAATTAGGGTACTCCTAAGCTGGCCTTTGCTAAAATCTAGACCATAATAGAAAAAGTTTACCAACCCCTGATTTAACATGTTAATATAAAGACACATATACTATTACTATATTACAACTTTCAAATAATTATTCTAACTATATTTCAAAATAACTGGTCTCTTTTTTAATTTTATGGCTTTCATTTTGTTCATTTAGAAACTATTTTCAGAAAAGTCCAAAAGCTTTACCAGACTTATAAACCTTAGCAAAATAAGCTTTTTAAGAACCCCTGGCTAGCTGGAGAATGGGTCTCAAATTCTATTAGTATGCATGTAGGCTTACCAGTAGTTTACAGGTTCCTTTTTACCCTCAACGAATGTATTTAACTATTTAACTGTGGACTCACTTCTGCTCTTCATTTAACTTGACTGCTTTCATTTAACTAACCTCTTTTAATTTTGTGTGTCATTTTATGAAGTAATTCATTCATTTTAAAATGTATTTATTGAAAACCTACTATGCACCAGGCACTGAGGATAAACAAATAAACAAGGCAGATTAGAATCCCTGCCCTCACAGAGCTTACATTTCAGCTGAGAGAGATATGCAATAAAATAAGCAAAACGGGAATAGGTAAGAGGATGACAAGTGCTATAATAAAAATAAAGCAGAGTCCTGGCAGGTGTGACTCAGTTGGTTGGGCATCGTACCATGCGCTAAAAGGTCACCAGTTCAATTTCTGGTTAGGGAATGTGCCTGGGTTGCAGGGTCGATCCCAGATTGGGGCACATACAGGAAGTTAGGGTACATGCAGGAGGCAGCCGATCAATTTTTCACTCTCACATTGATGTTTCTCCCTCTCTCTTCTTCTTTCTCTAAAAATAAATTCATTTTTTTAAATTAAGTAAAAATAAATCAGAAAAGGTGGATGCATTTTTAAGTTGAAGATCAGGGAAGGCCTCACTGAGAAGGCAGCACTTGAAGAAAGACCTGAACAAAGTGAGGGAGGGAGTTATGCTGGGAACTGGAAACAGGCATACTGTGCAGAGAAAATAGTGCAAAGACCCCAAGGGAAGACTATGCTTGCCTTCTTACAGCAAAGAGGCCAAGGTGACGGGAATAGAATAAGTCAGATAGTGAATAGTAGAAGAGAAGATCAAGAGGTAAGGAAGCCAGGGATTCTCAACCCGCCCTGGGCCTCAGAATCACCTGGGGAATTTTTAAAAAAACTAGATACCCGGGTCACATCATTAGTATCCTTCCTGGAGATATAGCTTTAATTTATTTGAAGGCAGAATCCAGGTAATTTTTTGTTTGTTTGTTTAAAATTTTCCAAGTAAGGCCTAGCTGGTTTTGCTCAGTGGAGAGAGCATCGGCCTGCGGGCTGAAGGGTCCCAGGTTTGATTCTGGTCAAGGACACATGTCTGGGTTGCAGGCTCTAACCCTGGTGCAGGAGGCAGCCAATCAATGATTCTCTCTCATCATTGATGTTTCCATCTCCCTCTCCCTTCTCCTCTAAAATCAATAAAAATATATTAAATTTTTTCCAGGTGATTTTAATGTGTAATAATGGTTTAAAACTGGGGAAGGATCATCAGCCATTATACAGACATTAGTTGTTGGTTTAAGTGAAATAAGGAGCCATTGGAGGTATTTGATAATAAAGTGACATGATTTGACTTGGGTTTTAACAGGATCACTCAGGTTTCTCTGGGTTAGAGGGTTAAGAGTGGAATCAGGAAGCCTAGTTAATAAGTTAATAAGCTATTACAACAATCTAAGTATGCCATAGTGATTGCAGTAAAGGTGGTAAAAAGTGGTTAGATTCTAATTATATTTTGAAGGCTAAACTATAAGATGGCTTTTAGATTGAGGGGGAAGGGGATGAGAAAAAGGAAAGAGTCACAGATCATACCAAGGGTTTTGGCCTGAGCAAGTGGAAGAATAAATGACCATTAATTGAAATAGTCCAGACAATGGGAGGATCAGATTGTGAGGAAAATATCAGAAGTTGAGTTTTGAACATGTTAAGTTTCAGATTCTTATTAGCTATACAACAATAGATACAACGAGGCAGTTGGATATACAGATCTGGAGTTTAGAAGAGAAATCTGGACTATAGATGTAAAGTTGTAGTCAAATAGCATGTACATGGCATTTAAAGCCACAAGATAGGGTGACACCACCGAGGGAGTGACTGTGGATAGAAGTGAGAAGCAATCTAGAACTCTTGATGTTAGGAAGTTGGAGAGATAAGAATCAGCAGAAGGAAACTGGAACTGCCAGAGAGATAGGAAAATAAAACCAGGTGTGATGTCCCGGAAGCCAAGGGAATTGTCTGCTTTACCAAATAGTGGTAAAGGTCAAACAAGATGAGAACTGAGAACTGACCTTTGCATTAGCAGTGAGGTCATTGGTGACCTTCACAAGAGCTGTTTCAGTGAAGTGGTAAGGACAGGAGTCTGACTGGAGTGGGATCAAGAAAGAATGAAAGGAAAACAAATGCAGACAGTAAGTAGAGACAATTTTTTGAGAAATTTTTGCTGTAGGGAGACAGAGAAATTGACTTTTTAGATAAGACAAATGATTACAGTATATTTGAAGGCTGATGAGAATAACTCAGTAAAAAGGGAAAAAATGTTGATGCAAGAAAGAGAGGTAAGAATTACTAAAGCAATTTAATATATTTGAGGAGGAGTCAAACTGCTTTGGTTTAAATCCTGGCTCCACTTCTTCTGAGTTCTGAGATTGGGCAAATGACCTTCTGTGTCTCAATTTCTGCATAGAAAAATGGAAATGTAGTAGTAACTACCTCAGAGGTTGTTTTGAGTTGTGTTAGGTATTATGTAAAGCACTTATTGGTACATAGTAGGGACTCAAAAAAAATGTTAGTAGTAGTAGTTTTATAACTACATTCCTCTCAACAAAATACTGCTTACAATGTATTTTTCTTATAAACCTTTCTAATCAAGTAATCCCCAGCACATCCTAATCCTGTGTTTAGTAACTCTACTCATTCAACCAGTCTCTTGGCATGTAATGGATATATAGCTGTAAGGTCAGGTTAACATTTACTTTTGTTTTCCCTTTCATATGTTATTTCTGTGTATATATTGTCACAAGACCCCTCTTTCCCCAACGGGGCTGTACTTTCTATAGGGGTTAAGAGAACAGGCTTTCAAATTCAACTGTATTAACTTGGATCCCAGCTCTGTCACTTGCTGTCTAACTTTAGACAATGTTATTTAACCTCTGTGTCTCACTTTAACCTATCTCACAGATCACTGAAAGGATTTAATGTGTTAATATGCAAAAAGTGTTTAGAAGAGTACCTGGCACATAATAAATTCATGACATATTTTTGCTGTTATTATTATTCCTAGAAACCATAAACTATGTCTTCCAAACTCTTGGCACAGCTCCTATCTCATTGTACTATGACCACAACACAATACATCCATCCTTTTCCCCAAATCAGATCTTTACATTTCAGTGGCATTTGTGACATAGTATTTACGTGTGCTGGAGTCATGTGTGCAAATGTAATAAAAGCCCTGTTTTTCCCCATGTGACCTGAAAGAAGTCTATCAATGAACCATTTATTCCCATAACAGTAGTGCAACTATATCTAAAAATTAAAAAATCAATAAGAATGACTATATTTATTATAAACATTAATGTTTAAGTCAATCAAATTTATTTAAAAAAGATTTATTTTTCTCTCTTTCCTTTCTGTGGAGGGCAAGAGAGACTCTACAAAACTACCTTCTATTCACCCTTTGAATCCTAAATTAGACATCACTTATTCCAGGGAGCCTTTATTCCCTGCTACGTGATCCCTCAGTCCCCCTGTGTTTATGTTTATCATGACACCAATCACACTATATTAGAATCAGTTACTTCTCAGTCTTCTCCACTTCATGAGCATAAGTACTGTGTCAATATCATTCCCTAGTGATCACAACAAAATGTTTACAGTATGAAGTGTTAGTCAGGGACAAGTACTTAACCCATAGTAGTTACATGATAAATATTTGTTGATTTGTTATTATAGCTGTGTTATTCCCAGTAGCCAATTTGGTAGGACTTTAACCTTTTCAACCAGGAACTTTAGCATTCTGTAGGTATAACACAGTATAAAATAAAATACAATATCAGGGGGAGCCTTATGTATAATCAGATTAGAAAGCTATCTCTACAATGGGATTTGAAGAAAAATTAGAAAGCTCCTATACAAAAAGTTCTTCTCTCCCAGACCACCTACATCAGGACTATAGATTACCACAGGACCACAGATTATAGGATAGCAAAAAAAAAGCAACATTCATTAAGTGCCTACTATGTGCCAAGTATATTATACATGTTATCTCCTTTAATCCACACAATGACTCCATGGTGTGTGTATGACTACTCACATTTTATAGATGAGGAAACAAGCTTGTAGAGAATAAATAAGCTCACACAGAGTAAGTAAAGAGCAAGGATTTAAACATAGGTCTGCCTGATTCCATACTCGTGTGCTTTCTATTATTCTACATTGTCACCCAGGAGACAGAGCCTACACATTAAATAAGGATTGAATGACAATATGAAAAATAGCCTGGGAGGTGGCTGTACTCATGGAGGGCATTGGCAAAAATGGTTTTAGGGATGAACAGTCTAAATGGATATATAGTATATATTTCCCAGTATATATTTATGTACTGTGTTAAGCAGAATAATGGCCTCCTAAAGGTGTCCAGGTCCTAATCCCTGGAACCTGTGAATATATTACCTTACATGAAAAAAGGGATTTTACAGAAGTGATTGAGGTTAAGGAATTTGAGATGGGAAGATTATCCTGGGTTATCTGGGAGGACTCTGTGGAATCACATGGGTCCTATATTAGTTTCTTGTGACTGCTATAACAAACTACCACAAATTGGGTGGCTTAAAACAATAAGAATTGATTCTCTCAAAGTTCTGGAGGCTAGGAGTCTGAAATCAAGCTGTCAGCAGGGATACACTCCTTCTGGAGGCTCTGGGAAGACTCTTTTGCCTTTTCCGGCTTCTGGTGGCTCCGGGTATCCCTTGATTTGCAGCTGCATTACTCCAACCTCTGCTTCTGTGTTCCTATTGCCTCTTCCTCTTCTCTGTCTTCTCTTCTGTCCACCTCAAATTTCCCTCTGCCTTTCTCTTACAAAAATACTCATCATTAGATTTAGAGCCCAGCCAGATAACCCAGGATGATCTCTTGTCTCAAGACTTGTAATTATATATCTTCAAATAACCTTTTTCTAAACAATGTCATATTCACAGTTTCTAGGAATTCAGATGTGGACATTATCTTCAGTGGGGGAAGGGGAGGGCAAAATTCAACCTATATGTTCTTAAAAGTGGATAACCTTTCCCAGCTATGGTTGGAGGAAGTTGTAACCACAGAAGTCTGATCACAGATGCAATGTTGCTTGTTTTGAAGATGGAGAAAGGGAGCCACATGCTAAGGTGGCCTCTGGAAGCTGAAAAAGGTAAGGAAACTGATTTTTCCCTAGAGCCTCCAGAATAAAATGTAGCCTTACTCACACTTTGAATTTAGCCCAGTGAAACTCATTTTGGACTTCAGACCTCGAGAACTATAAGATAATAAATTTGTGTTGTTTTAAGCCACTGTTTATGGGAACTTGTTATTGCAGTGATAGATAATTTATACCAGTGCTGAGGAAAGTTAGAGCAAAGGTTTGTATAAGAACAAGTGTAGAAGCCATAGTCAAGAGAGCAGGTGGAGAAGTAGAAGGATGTAAATGCCAGAAGGCAGAGCAGGGCAGATGGCAAGAACTAGGAAATCCAGATGGGGGAGAGGGCCAGAAAAAAGAAAGTAGAAGAATTGATACGTATTACTAATATCTAGAAACATCTTTGATATTAAAGCATCAGGTCAGAGGACTGAACCTAACATAGGAAGCCCATAGCTAGTAGGGGGAACATTATTGGAAGCATGCTGTCCAGTTAGAATATGTGTGGCCAGGAGAGACTGGCATCATCTGGCAAGCATGTCATATAGAGCTGCCTGAAATTTTCACATTACTCACTCTTTGGGTTAAGGCATTTAAGGTCCTCCTTAAAGTTCAAGCTTCCTACTAGTATCTCCTATTTAACACATAGAGAAAAGTTAAAAAGATATCCTAGTCAGTCACCTAACAGGGTCTGAGAGAAAGCCCCTAAGACTGTAAGTAAGTGCAGATAAGAAACAACTCAAAAATGTTTACAGTATGAAGTGTTGGTCAGGGACAAGTACTGAGCCTGGCACATGGTGTGAACAAAACAAATGTCTGTTGAATGGATGAATGAATAGATGAGTAAATGAAAACCCTGAAGATTCAGGAAATTTGTAGGACATGAAGACTTAAAGAAAGAAGGATACCCCAAAATGGCAGTGGAACTCCAAAGGCAATCTTGGCCTACATAACCATTGTCCTGAAAGCTGGTCATGGGCAATACTTCCCTGTGACTGGGCTGGTGTGTCTTTTCATACCATGTATCTCTTCATAGATAATTTTATTGTTTCTAATTTCAAAAGTAATAGATCTCAAAGGAAAGGAAAAAATGCATGTAATGTCAGCACCCCAAGTTAGCTATTTTGGAGCATTTATTTTTAGTCCTATGTCTTTGTCTATAACTCTATGTCTATGCCTCAATCTCTCTCCCTCTCTATCACTCTATCTACTTATCTACACGTGTGTGTCTATGTGTGCACACATTTGTATGTATATAGTATTGAAAAATATGGTATTTTTTAAACACAGCACATACTTGTGGTTGCTTTCCCAGGTCAATAAATATCCTCTTACAACATGATTTTATATGACTACATAATATCTCAACCT
Organism: Myotis brandtii; assembly: GCF_000412655.1. NCBI lineage: Eukaryota > Metazoa > Chordata > Mammalia > Chiroptera > Vespertilionidae > Myotis > Myotis brandtii. Next base: position 6,797,089 of record NW_005364953.1, read on the forward strand.
GAGTAATACATAATTTATCTAACCAATCTCCTCTTATCTTTTCCTCAAATTTCCCATCATTAAAAGCAGTGATGCAGCCCTGGCCAGTGTTGGTTATTGGTTAGAGCAATGGCCCGGGCACCTGGGTTGCAGGTTCAATCCCTGGCCTGGTCAGGGCACATGTGGGAGGCAACCAATCAATGTGTCTTTCTCAGATTGATGTCTCTGTAAAAAAAGTCAATGGCAAACATATCCTCGGGTGAGGATCAACAAAAAAGAAAAATAAAAAAACAAGCAGTGGTGCAGTGAACATTTTTATAATCAACTGGAGGCCCAGTGCACAAAATTCATGCATACCGGGGGGGGGAAAAAAAAAGTCCCTCAGCCTGGCCTGTACCCTCTCACAGTCCGAGAGCCCTTGGGGGATGTCCAACTGATGGCTTAGGCCCGCTCCCCATAGAGAGCGGACCTAAGCTGGCAATTGGACATCCTTCATGCTGTTGCAGAGGCAGGAGAGGTTCCTGCCACCCCCACTGCGCTTGCCAGCCATGAGCCTGGCTTCTGGTTGAGCGGTGCTGCCTCTGTGGGAGCGCACTGACCACCAGGGGGCAGCTCCTGCATTGAGCGCCTGCCCCCTGGTGGTCAGTGCGCATCATAGCGACTGGTCGTTCTGCTGTTTGGTCGATTTGCATATTAGCCTTTTATTATATAGGATGCTTTCTACACCTCTCTATTTCCTTAAGGTAACTTCCTACAAGTGGAATTGCAGAGTTTGTGAATTACATATTGTCATATTACCTCATAAGCAGATTTAGTACCTATTTAGATTTTACTTCAATATATGAAAATTCAGTTTGTCAAATCTTTGTCAACATAAGAATATTATCAATTTATTTAATTTTCCAATATGATAGATGGATTTTGTTTGAATATGTTTGCTTGCTAATGAAGGTAAGCATTTCTTCATTTATTTATTGGCCATTTTTATTTCTTCCTTTGTCAATTACATTTTATGTTCTTTGTCCATTTTCTATTTATATTTTCATATTTTTAAAAATATATTTTGTTGATTTTTCAGCTGCCTCCTGCACACCCCCTACTGGGGATATGCCCACAACCAAGGTACATGCCCTTGACCGGAATCGAACCTGGGACCCTTCAGTCCGCAGGCCAACGCTCTATCCACTGAGCCAAACCAGTTAGGGCTATTTTCATATTTTTAAAATTAACTTGTAAGAAGTAGATCACCCAAACCAGTTTGGCTCAGTGGATAGAGCATCGGCCTGCGGACTGAAGGGTCCCAGGTTTGATTCCGGTCAAGAGCATGTACCTTGGTTGCGGGCACATCCCCAGTGGGGGGTGTGCAGGAGGCAGCTGATCGATGTTTCTCTCTCATTGATGTTTCTAACTCTCTATCCCTCTCCCTTCCTCTCTGTAAAAAATCAATAAAATATATATTTTTTAAAAAGAGTAGATCAATTATACTTAATATTTGCTGTAAATATTTTCCCATTTGTTGTTTTTCTTTAATATGGATTTTTAACCTACAAAAGGGTCTCAATATGTTTGTTTGCTTTTGTAGCATTAATTCAATCTTTTTCTTCCCAATTTTGTGACTTTGCTCTTATGTGTAGACAGATGTTGCTACTACAAGAACATATAAATGCAATAAACACCCATATTTTCTTTTTGTTATTTTATAGTTTTATTTTCAAATTTTAATTTTTAAACTATCTAGCAAATTTTTAATTAATGGTATGCAGTAAGGACCTGATTTTAGTTCATTTTTAGTAAATGGCCATTTATGAGATGATGAATTTTCACTAAAAATTTACCAAAATTAATCCTGGAAAGGGTGTAGTGACTCTCAACCTAGTGAAATAAATTTTTTTCAAAACCTACATTTTCCATACTGCACCTTAGGTCTCAGCAAGTAATGAATTCTGATCTGCAAACACAACCCAGCATGCCAGCATTTGCAGATGTACCCATGAGCCAAGCAAATAGCAAAGCTCCTTTGAAGCAAAAGGTCAACTTCCCAGTGTGAAGTCTCCAGTTACATACTCACATTCACTCTCAAATCATCCTAACACTGAGAATACAGACATATTTACTTTTTACACAGCTCGTGGGTGAATTTTGCTCTGAAGCAAAGTCAACAACCAAATTTCTCCTCAACAAACTGAAGCACATTCCACATTGGTCTCCAGATAAAAAGCCCTTTGGTAAACTTGGGGAGAACGACAAGAAAAGAGAGATTTTTAGATTAAAAGAAAGTTATCCTATTTCACTACAATGTCCTTTGCACCTAAATACTCTTGGTTCTGAGTTTATTTCCTGTAAGATGTTACTAAGGCAAATGCTCAGGGAAATAGCATCTGGAGGCATTTGAGAGTTACTAATTACAGGGCATCACAGGTACAACTTATAATCCTCCTTGACATATGTGACCCATTACATTAAACACTGTTGGCATGTTTTACAAGCCAGATGCAGGCAGAAAAGAGGTTGGTCTTTGAGTAACACAGCTTTCCAACAAGCTTTACCATTACAAGTAACTCTGTAACGGGACAATCAATGGGCCTGGGCTGCCTGTCACTACTTGAACCAATTCAGCAGAGACAGGGTTGAATCATATATGAGTATTTATTCCAATAATGCTGGCAGTATGGGAAAGCAGTAGGTCATCCACAAAAATACGCTCTCCCCCCCACCATCAGCCAGCTGCTTATATTGGGTAGATGGATGAAGATTACATGGGAAAGTAGGCAAAAGGGTATGCCAAATGGGCAGTTTATAGGTAATGCAGGCTGGAAATTTACAAAGGCTTGTGGGTGTGCAAAAGCTGGGGGTCTTCAAAGGGCTGGCAATATGCAAAGGGCTGGAAGCTCTGATTTCTGCAACAAGGTTGTTAATCTTTCCATGATAATAGGCAGCTCTGGATGGGGAGGATGGGGCCACATTTCCAGGTGAACTCCCAGGTCCCACTTGCAACTCCCAGCCAGGTTGGAATGTGCTTTCTTTAATCAGAACAATATAATCATGGTTAACAGAGCATGATTAATATTTCTTACAACTATAGTTGTTCCCTAGTATTCTATTTCTGCCCCTATGTAGGAGAAACAACTGTACATATGTAGGAGAAACAACTGCTGACATGATATAAGAAGATTTTTGAAAGATCAATTGGTTTTAAAATATCTCACTGCATACCATGAGGTATCAATATGCAAATAAATGCCCAGATGGTTCTATTAGATTATTAACTCTGCCTATGTAATACAATACCAATGATTTCAACATTTGGGTTGAAAAGATTTTTTCTGGGTCTGAACCACAAATTTCCAATTAAAATATTTTAAAAATTTAAAAATATATATTTCTGATATTCCTCCAGCCCATGCTGCAGCTAAGTAAAATTCATACTACATAGAAATTAATGCTCAGTGAAAAGCATTTCAGGAAGAAGAAAAATTCAAAATAATCACCATCTCTGGATAGTGGATTGAGTGGCTTTTAGACTTTCCAGTAATTCCTGTGATGGCCTGAAGTAATGGCCAGAGTGTTCCTTAGCCACAAACACACAGAACCATTGTCCCTTCTACACAAGCCATGAAAAGACTCAAAGAAGAATCACATACACCTTTAATCATTATTATTTTTCTAAGCTCTCCTTCAAAGATAAAGAAACCAAAAAGATAATTTATGTTTACAGTTCTGTGACACATAAAAAAATATAATTAAAGTACTAAATCTCTCCAAAGAACTGTGATGTACAGAATTAAATTCAGCATTTAGCTGGGAAGGAGTCCCCTTGGAGAGATCAGATTGATATGTGAGGGATCAGTTTTGAAGTCCTGTTGCTGGTTTTTTCAAGGGATAGTATTTTGGTCAGCCCTACTCTGATTTCTCCTCACAAATGTCAAAATGAATTATAGGACATATTACCTGAATCCCCAAATCTAGCTACATTAATAGCCTCTGATTTTTGTTCTTTCGGATGCCATTTAGATATATGGGAGTCGTTCTTTCTATCATATTTCCAGCACTCTCTGACAAAGCAGTATTTAACATTTCCCACATTTAATGTTTCCCACACAAGGCTTTTTTTGTGTGTGTAATGTATTTCAGAATCCAGAAAGTTACAGAGTTTGTTTATTTTTTTAATTTTCTTTATTAGTCACATAAAACTGTCAGCAGCTTCTGCTTATCTTGAAAATATCAAGCTGATGTAAGGGAAGTTTTCCTGAACTGGGTGGAGAGTGGGGAGAGGTGATAAGAAAATGGAAGAATACAGAGAGGGGGACAAGAGTTTTCCCTAAAGGATTCTGATCTTAAAAAAATTTTGGTAAAAACATAGTTCATCTCTCTAACACATTATTGGACCTAATTAAGGACACTACAAACTCAGAAGGATCAGAGTGTAAGTTTTAAAGACTTACATGCTATTTACAGACTTGGGCACTGACCACATTTTCTTGCATGAATCTCAAAGAAGCATTTTTGGCTCATCTCATGAAAAAAATCTATTGGGACATCATATATTTAAAAGTACTATCTTCCCTCCTTGTAAGATGGTAGCCTCAATCAATCTTTTGTGTTATGACCAGGTGTAAGTCATAAAACAGCAGTTATTGCAGGTTTTATGGAGCTGAGAGCTGGGATACTCATGAAGAGGATAAGTTCATAATAGTCTTAAAGAGCAAACTACTCTTCAAGGTCTTGGGTTTACACAGAGAGGCTGCTCCACTGATCGGCTGTCTTACTTTTTTACCTATTTCTTACCATTAGAAAACACTTTCGCGTTCACCAACACAGCTAGATTACCAGTAATTACTGTATTCAGAGGCTTATGTACTGAGAGATGTAGATTAGAAGAACCTGGTTGTTTTCTTCAACCTGTAACCTGTCAACCTCCCAGGTAGAGATGTGTGAGGCTCCCCAACCATTTTAATGGCCCTCATTAACTCAGTGTAGGTTTTTATCCATGGCTTCGAGCCTTCCTAAAACTATACTAGTACATTCAGCAGAAGCACCACACCTTTTGAGGTAATGTCTTTTCTTTGTCCTAAATTAGCCTCTTGCAAATGTCAAAAAAGGGATCCTTAGCTATAATATCATTGAAGTGTGTGCCTTTCATGTTCTCTAAACCTAATACACCACAACCCTATGGAGCCCAATTCCTCCCTTGGCCTGCTGAGTCTAGCCCAGTAGCTTAATACCACGCCACACCACACCACTCTAAACCACTGAATGAAAATGTGTAAGGCCAGACTGATTTCATTTCCTATAGTTCCCACTACCTTATCTCCCTGTAAAAGCTAACTAAATTTTAATGCTAAACCATCCTATCTAATAATAGACAAACATGGTAATTAACCGTACCTCCAGCACGCTTCCCATTGGCTAATCAGGGCGATATGCAAATTAACTGCCAACCAAGATGGCGGCCAGCAGCCAGGCAGCTGAAGCGAACAGGAGGCTTGCTTGCTCCAGTGATGGAGGAAGCCAAGGTTCCC
>NW_005364953.1:6803962-6813457 GCF_000412655.1 Myotis brandtii
CACTCAGCCAGAAGCTGGGCTCATGGCTGGCGAGCGCAGCGGCAGTGGCAAGAGCCTCTTCCACCTCTGCAACAGCACTAGGATGTCCAACTGATGGCTTAGGCCCGCTCCCCATGGAGAGCGGGCCTAAGCTGGCAGTCAGACATCCCCTGGGTGCTCCCAGATGGTGAGAGGGCACAGGAGGGGCTGAGGGACTGCCCCCCCTAAGTGCACAAATTTTGTGCACCAGGCCTCTAGTACTGGTATAATAATGGAAGGGGACTAAAGGAGTCTACAGGAAACTAGCATAGATGCACTTTTCCTGGAGCCTTTTGGGAAAAGTGGTGTCGCAATCTTTGTTGTCTAATCTAATTTTACTAATGGTAGAACCAAGGCAGGTTCCGGGGTAAGCAATAGGGTAGTCAGAGCAATACATGGGATACAATGTAGTCCCTTAAGAGCTGCATCAACTCCAGGGGTGGGCAAACTTTTTGACTTGAGGGCCACAATGGGTTCTTAAACTGGACCGGAGGGCCGGAACAAAAGCATGGATGGAGTGTTTGTGTGAACTAATATAAATTCAAAGTAAACATCATTACATAAAAGGGTACGGTCTTTTTTATTTTTAGTTTTATTCATTTCAAACGGGCCGGATCCGGCCTGCGGGCCGTAGTTTGCCCACGGCTGAACTAGACCATGTAAGTCAGTGATGGCGAACCTTTTGAGCTCGGCGTGTCAGCATTTTGAAAAACCCTAACTTAACTCTGGTGCCGTGTCACATATAGAAATTTTTTGATATTTGCAACCATAGTAAAACAAAGATTTATATTTTTGATATTTATTTTATATATTTAAATGCCATTTAACAAAGAAAAATCAACCAAAAAAATGAGTTTGCGTGTCACCTCTGACACGTGTGTCATAGGTTCGCCATCACTGTTGTAAGTAGTCACCTACCCAGATGTTTTTTTCTTTGAGCTCCTAGAAAGCAGAGACCATCCTCTGAACTGATTAATTAATTAATTAATTTAACAAACCTTAGCTTCGCTTCCTTGCCTTGTGGGGCAGGCCCAGTGCTAGGTGCTGAGGATACAGCAATAAATCAGACACGGGTCCAGTCCTCAGGTAGACCTTCTGGGAGAAGAGACAATCAATGAAACAAAAAAGCACAAGGGCACCATATCCATGTTGAGAAGCACCATAATAAAGGAGGAAGTAAAACTCTCATTGTTCGTAGATGACATGATATTGAAAACCCTAAAGACTCCACCAAAAACCTATTCGATTTAATAAATGAATTGGCAATGTAGCAGGAGAAGCACCAGAATGAAAGGTTTGTGGAGGGAATGAATTCCACATAGGGTGACATTTAAGACTACATAGCTCTCATTTTGGGAAATATATCATTTAAAACAAAAATAAAATTACAATAAAAATACAAGGGAGCTGACCTTTGGTTTCATTTATCTAAAGTGAATTTTATATGTAAAGGAAATTTCATAGGATATCTGACAAACCCATGACAAATAGCCCCAAACCCAAGTAGTTGAACTTTGAATTAGCCAGAACAGCAGTGCCTCTCAGTGTTCTTATGATTTGGAAACACTTCTTTTTCTGTGTTTTTCTGTTTTCATTGAGGGAGAATTAGCAAACAATAAACTGCACAGATTTCAAGTTGTCAGGTAAGCTTTGACAAATGTACACATCCCTGTAACCACCACTCAAAGTAATATTCCTATTAGCCAAAAAAAGTTATCTTTGCCTCTTTCCATGTACACATATAAAGACAATCACTTTTGTCAATTCTTCTACCACTATGGATTAGTTTTGCCTGTTCTTGACCTTCATATGTAAGGAATCATACAGCATTTACTCTTTTGCATCTGGGCAGACACACTAGCATTTGGGGCAGCATACTTGAAGGGATTAAAAGACTCAAAACAACATTAGGCAAGTGAGCAACAAATACATAACAGTTCCCACTGCAGTGTTTCAGTATCTCACCGTGTTTATAAAAACATCCACAGTTATGTATTCATTTCACTGCCCTTCAGCCCTAAATCATTTAAGTCTGTTTTCTCCACAAGAAAAAATTATCTTGCGTTCCAGGACACACACGATCTTTCCTTGATGTGTCCTGACATACTATGCATATTATGTCTCCCTCAAGCAGGTTGTACTTGGCTCTACTTTCATCCCTCAATTGTGACACACAGACAATTTACATGATGATCAAAATTTCACTGTGCAACTAACTGAGAAGGCTTCAAGGACACTGCTGTACTATATCACACTGGGTGACAACCACTGGGGACAGACATTCACTCCAAATAAAACAAGTGCATTTGCCTCCCTATGACAGGTTTTGTTCTACCTTCATTTCCTCACTAGGTCACTGAATAACACTGCCCATCATAACTGCTTGCACCATTTGAATTTTCCCAACCCCATTCAGGCCAGATGCTGCTGTTTTCTACTCTAATCAGAATACAGAATGCCAAAAGAAGACAGTTCAATACTGGAGTTAACTGGGTAGAGAAACAAAGAATGTCTTATATCTATGACTCAAGTCTTATATATTTCCTACTTACAACACTGGGAATTTGTTATGATTAATGATATTCTGTGAGAGATAAATCAAAGAACTTATATACTTATATACATAGCCCATGGACACGGGCAGTAGAGTAGTGGAGATCTAGGAGTGGGGGTAGGGACAGGGCGGAGGGGGAAAAATGCAAATAAAATAATGATATTTTGTGTATGCATAAAAGTGCAGATATATTATGTCTATATGCCTAAATAGGTACACAATAGCTAGAGACTAAAAACTGGTTCATCACAAGAAAGGAGAACAATTCTCAGATATGTGACTGCTATTTCCATTTATATTTTTATCCTCATGGACTATTTTTAACAAGAGTCTTCCACCTCAATTTCTACCACCCCATTAATGGATTACTTTTTAAAGTTGTCTATCTGTGGGGAAATGAGATTTTCAAACATTCTTTGAAAACTCAAACACACTTCTATTTCTTCTGTGGTTACAATCCTCTAGGGAAAAACTTTCAATTTCACCCCAGTTTAGCAATTTGCTTTTTGCTCCTCTCTGCTAAATATTGGGGAATGTTAGGTCTTTAGTCTCAATGTGCAAACAGGAAAGATGGAGACCTCTAAAGCTAACCAGGTTAAGATGCATATTTCACAGAGTCTGGAAAGATAAAGCAGAGTTCTCTTTGCCTTGAAAATTACAAAAGACTATTCTTCAAGGCAGAGTTGTCCTCGATCTTGAATTCTGAGGGAGAATCTGAGAGTTAATGTGGGTTTTAATATACATTTTGTGAGGTAGCAATTTTCCACAGATGGGAGTTACTGGATTCAGTTGTGGAAGAAAACACCTTATGATAATTTCAATACCCCCTCAGTCCACCCTAAAGGAACGAGGACACCATCCCTTCACATATTCTGCTTATATACTGGAAAGGATTTAGCCTATTTTGCTAGGATGAGAAGCTAAGGGCAAGCTAGTTCAGAGGCCATCCCTCCCTCTCCCAGCACCAATACATGAAGGGAACTTCAAGCCAGGAGATTCAGGCTTCTCAAGGGTTCATCTCTGGTACAGATGGTTTTAGTGATGTTCCTCTACTTGTAAGGGACAGAAATAAAATATTGTAGACTAACTATATAAGAAATATTAACCATGCTCTGCTAACAGTGATTGTTTTTGTTCTGATTAAAGAAGGCACATTCTAACCTGGCTGGGGGTTGCACGTGGGACCTTGGAGCTCACCTGGAAATGTGGCCCATCCTCCCCATCCAGGAGCTGCCTATCATCCTGGAAAGATTAATAACCTTGTTGCAGAAGCCAGAGCTGCCAGTCCTTTGAAGAGCCCCAGCCTTTGCATACCTGCAGGCCCTTGCAAACCCCCAGCCCAAATTACCTGTAAACTGCCCATTTGCTATACCCATTCTTATCCCTTTTGCCTACTTCCCCACTTAATCTTCGTCCTTCTACCCAATATAAGCAGCTGGCTTATGGCGGGGTACAGAGCAGATTTTTGTGGATGACTTGCTGCTCTCCCATACTGCAGTAGTGGGATAAACACTCATATATGATTCAACTCTGTCTCTGCTTAATTGGCTCAAGTAGTGACAGGCAGCCTGGACCCCTTGGTTGTCCGGTTACATACTGAATAACCCTGAATTGAGTCCCTAGGAGCACAATGAAGAGTGGCAGGTGGCTGGTAGCTGACTCCAGGGCTTGTCAAAGGCAAGCAAATTTCCTCCTGCTCTAGGCCCAGTCAGCCTAGCTGGCATTTTTCTGAATGTGGTCTCAAAGGGGAATGTAGCTGTATGTATAAATTGAAAGAAATCTGGGAAAAGACAGAAGAAACTCAGGTGCCATTTACCATTATCTAGATAAAATAGCAAAGACACACACTCCACCTGCCACAGTTAGGGTGATAAATGCCTATTTCTTTGAGGTTTGTTTGAAAGTCAATTATGTAGATTATTTGGAGAATACTGACAGATGGCTTCCTTCCCCAGATGAGACAATCAAGTTGAACTTTGATATGTACAGAAAAAACACTGTCATTCCTTAAACCAGCGGTTCTCAACCTGTGGGTCGTGACCCCTTTGGCGGTCAAACGACCCTTTCACAGGGGTCGCCTAAGACCATCCTTCATATCAGATATTTACATTACGATTCATAACAGTAGCAACATTACAGTTATGAAGTAGCAATGAAAATAATTTTATGGTTGGGTCACAACATGAGGAACTGTATTTAAAGGGCCAGAAGGTTGAGAACCACTGCCTTAAACAGAGGAGGTCTCCCTTAGAGGCCACCAGAGGTCTGGATAAAATTTTGCCATTGGCCACTTTTGATGAACCCTGCCCTTAGGTCTTTTTTCCTCCAAAATTCCCCCTCCTCTCCCACCCTCAATGGAAGCTTTACTTCTTTTCATCTTGTAGTCAAATATTGATCCTCCAACCTGTCCTCAAGGTTTTGATTAACACAGAAGATTGCCATGTAAGCAACTTTTTATTTGTTTTCAGCTAATTCGTTTTTTATTTTTCACTTGCTACAGTAAATCTTACTTTTATTGTCCAACCACTGAACAGAGAAAAATGGATTGATCTGAGTAACTAAATAATTTAAGCTGCAATGTGTAGTGGAGGGTGGGGGAAAAGAGGGAAGATTAGAGGGAGTCTGAGAAAGCTTGATGTATCACTGCCTTCAGTTTTTTTTAGTTCTCCTCTGATGCCCAACCCAGGTTACAATTTTGTGAGGGGGTTTATGGATGTGGCATTGCAGTAGATCTCTATTGCAGTACCACAATACAGGTTTATAAAATGGTTGTTTACAAAGATATCCTAAACCAGAAAGCAATAGAGATTCACCAAATGAGATCTGTTGCTTATTGCTTATTACTTTTCATTATATGAGGTAATTCATTTGGCACAATTATATAAATCTGAGGTGTATTTATTTATTTATTTATTTTATTCCTAAAGGCACAGATCAATCTTCTCCACTGGGGTTTACTGGTGACATCAAGTATTTGGAAAAGTTTTTGAAGAAGGCAGCATGGCAGAACAAAGCCAAAAATATATCTGGATGTAAAATTGAACAAATAATAGCTAAGGCAGTCTAATTTGTTTGTTAAAGGCACCAATTTCAGGATGGGGATAAGGGAGAAATTGTGGAGGAAGAAAAACAAGAATTAATGGGGATATTTGCTTCCACCCTCTATCACCTACCCCTCTAGCCCTCTTTTCCTTAGGTACTCAGGTAAGCTCTGGCTTCCTTAAACAGAATACATATGAACAAGCTATAAATGAAAAGATGGATAGGTTTCACTACATGAAAATGTAAAACTTCTATGTACAAAATGTACCATAAACAGATTAAAAAACAAACCACAGCCTGGATTTACAAAGCATAAAGCTGTCAAAAGATAGAGATCCAGGATATATAATGATTTTCTGCAAATCTCTAAGAAAAACAACACAATATGAAAATGGGCAAAATACTTGAACAAGCATTTCACAGAAGAGGAAATTCAAATGCCCAGTACATATGTGAAAATACATTTAACCTCAATGGTTATCAAAATAATATAAATTAAATCAGCGAGGTACCATTTCCACTACTGAAAAAATGTAAAGTCTGAAAATACCAAACATTGTGAAGAGAATAGAGATAAAAAAGAATTTCACACACTGGTGGAATTTCATGTACTTTGAGACATCACATAAAAGAATAATTTAGCCATATCTAGTCAATCTGAACATGTATATTCCCTAATGCCCAGTAGTGCTACTTCTAGTCATTTATTTTAGGAAAAAGTTTTGCACACATGAAGAAGTAGCATGTTGAATGATGTTTGCCACAGCATTGTAATACAAAACTATCTAGGCATTCATCAAAAGAGAATTGAATAAATTGTATTATAGTCATACAGTGTGATACAAGGCAGCAGGTAAAATGAATGATCTAGATATGCATGTATCAACATGAATTAATCTCTATATATAAAAGGCTAAGTGTCTGTCTGTCCGACCGGTCACTATGATGTGAACTGACCACCAGGGGGTATATGCTCAATGCAGGAGCTGCCGTGACACGCACTGGCCATTTAAAAATAAATGGCACCACGGACCTGGCACTGCCGACAAACCAACACTCGGCTCTCCCAAATGGGACATAGGCCCTGCCACCACCCCAGAGTGACATCCCACCAAATTGCAGTCAATGCTGCCAAGACCCAAGGGTGCAAAATGTGGCCCACAGCCCAGCCCAGCTAGGAAATGGTTGCTGTGGGCACCAGGTAATGACATCACATAGCAATGCCTGGCTTCTCCCTAGTGACTAGCCTCCTTGGAGTTTCTTCAGCCCAGGAACTGGACTTGCTTTATAGCCAGATGCAAACATTATTTTACAGTACCAGATGTTTTTGAAGTGTTTTCCTGTGCCTCATTTCATTTGATCCTCATAGAAGTCCTGGAGTAGGTAGATAGAATCAGTAGAATCCTATTTTCTTTTCATTAGCAAGACACAAATAGTGATATTAAAATATTTCTTCTAATTAATTTCCGTTCAATGTGCACAAATCCGTGCACCAGGACACTAGTATAATCATAATGTTAGATGAAAAATGCAAGTTGCTGAATGACATGTATACAAGCAGTCATTTACATAAAGTTTAAAAATAATAATACTGTATATTGTCTGTGAAAACACACATACAAAAATAATACAGAAATAGGCATGGAAAGCATACACACTAACTACAGGAGACCTCGAAGGAGAGGTGAAAGAGCAATGTAATCAGGGAGGGTGGAGTACAAAGGGGATGCAACTCTATCTATAACACTTTATTTCTTACAAAAGGGAAAGATGTTAGCATTTATTAACTATGGGTTAGAGTCATGATTATTCATTATATTGCTCTTTATACTTTTCTGTTTGAAATAGTTCATAACCTAAAAATAACAAAATAAAATAATTATATAGTATCCTGTACCCTATCAAAATACCCACTCCAATGCACTCTCTTATGAGCAATTTCTTACTAAGGTATTTATCCACTCAGCAAATGTTTCTTGAGTGTCCATTATATTCCTATCAATCACACTTTAAAACAAATGATACCTGAATCCAAATAAATGAATCTCTCATATTGGAGTTTCAGGTTCCAGAACAGACCAGTAGTTAAGACTTAGGAACCAGCAGGAGGAGCCTTAATGGTATCTCTCAAATGCTAATTCAGATCTGGGCAGAAAAGAGAAATGAGAGAGTAAAAGCAAGGGCAAAAGGTGGGGAGGGCAGGCAGTGAAAGAAAAACGGAATACCTGGAAACACCTAGAGATTCGGTAGAATTCTATTTTTTTTTCATTAGCAAGGTGCAAATAGAGATATTAAAATATTTCTTCTAATTAATTTCCTTTTAATGTGCACAAATCCATGCACTGGGACACTAGTATAATCATAATGTAAGATGAAATAGTTCATAACCTAAAAATAACAAAGTTGTTACTAGATTTTAGAACAACCATTTCCTTCCTGTGAGTGGTTCCCCTTCCTGCATTTTATAGATATAACCAATGTTTCCATAGTTTAGCAGTTCTAACCTAGGTGTTAAAGCCTTTGGTTAGCCTAAGTCAACCCCAAAGCAGGATTCAGAAGTACCCCACATTTTTTAAAAAGCAATCTATAAAGTAGTAAAAGAAAGTGTTGATTTTACTGGAGATTTTGTGGTGAGGAGGAGGAAAAAGTTTATATCAAAAAAGCAGACAACTAATCAAAATCTTCAATAGGCATTTTCCCCAAGTTCCTCTTCAGTAACCAGCTGCCAGTGTGCCAGTTTCTTATTCTTTATTTTTTTTATCGGTGTCCTCATTTAAGCTTCTTTTTTTTTTAAACTTTTTTTTTTAAATATATTTTATTGATTTTCCACAGAGAGGAAGGGAGAGAGATAGAGAGTTAGAAACATCGATGAGAGAGAAACACCAATCAGCTGTCTCCTGCACATCTCCCACTGGGGATGTGCCCGCAACCAAGGTACATGCCCTTGACTGGAATCGAACCTGGGACCTTTCAGTCTGCAGGCCGATGCTCTATCCACTGAGCCAAACCGGTTTCGGCCCTCATTTAAGCTTCTTACCCCTTTTTTGTTGAGATCAATTTAGCTCCCTCCTACCTCTCAATCTGAGGAGTAGCTAAATTGATAAGCTTCCAGCTTTCTTATCAAAACTTTCATCAAAAGTGTGTCTTCTCTCCCTAGACTGGAAAGACATAGCAAGCATTGTCCTAAAGATATCCTACAGAGATCATAAGAAATTACTCAAAGATACCTGAAATGGCCGGGTAAAATTAACAGTAATGCCAAAGGAAAAATTAAACAGAAAGGACCTCACACTCAATGACTCTAAAGAACAACTGTTAGGGGCAGAAATAGAATACTGGGGACTAGCTATGGTTATGGGAAATATCAATCAGGCTCTGTTAACCATTATTACCTTGTGTTGGTTAAAGAAAGGACATTCTAACCTGGCTGGGAGTTGTACATCCCCAGGACCTGGGAGTAAACCTTGGACCTGGCAGTCAACCTTGGAATGCGGTTGATTCTCATTCAAGAACTGCCTATTATCATGGAAAAATTAACAACTTTGTTGCCCAAACAATGGAGTCCCAGCCCAGCCCAAATATCCTACTTCCCCATGCCTATAATACCCACTTCCCCATATCTACACTAATAAAAGAGAAACATGGTAATTAGCGTACAACCGATACCCTTCCCATTGGCTAATCAGCATATCCTTATGCAAATTAACTGTCAGCCAAGATGGCGGCTGGCAGCCATGCACTGAAGCGAGCAGGGAGGTTTGCTTGCTTCAGTGACTGCGGACTCCAACGTTCCCCGCCTAACTTGCCGGCCTCTCAGCTGCAACTCTAAGCAACTATGTACTATGTTGCAAATAAGAAGCTAAACAAAACCCCAGAAACCG
>NW_005364953.1:6814050-6825081 GCF_000412655.1 Myotis brandtii
GGCCCTGCTCTGTGAGTGACAGGGGGCAGCTCCCCAACCCCCTGATGGGCCCTGCTCTGTGCGTGACAGGGGAGAGCTCCCCAACCCCCTGATCGACCCTTCTCTGTGCATGACAGGGTATGGAGCCCCAACCTCCGATGGGCCCTGCTTTGTGAGCGACAGGGGACAGCGCCCCAACCCCCTGATTGGCCCTGCTCTGTGCGTGACAGGGGGTGGCGCCGCAACCTCCCCATTGACCCTGCCTTGAGTGTGACAGGGGGCGGTGCCCCAACCCCCCAATCGGCCCTACCCTGAGCGTGACTGAGGGTGGCATCTCAACCTCCCGATCTTCCCTGCTCTGTGCATGACGGGGCGGCGCCCCAATTCCCCAATCGGCCCTGCTCTGAGCCTGACCAGGTGCTGCACCTAGGGATTGGGCCTGCCCTCTGCCACCCGGGAGCAGGCCTAAGCCAGCAGGTCGTTATCTCCCGAGGGGTCTCAGACTGTGAGAGGGCACAGGCCGGGCTGGGAGACCCCCTCCCCCCCAGTGCACAAATTTTTGTGCACCGGGCCTCTAGTCCTATATAAGCAGCTGGTTTATGGGAGGTTGCTGAACAGATTTTTGTGGATGACCTGCTGCTCTCCTATAATGTTGTAAATGCTGATAATGATTCAACCCTGTCTCTGCTTAATTGGCTCAGTAGTGACAGGCAACCTGGACCCATTGATTGTCTGGTTACACAACCATTTATTCTCATTCACAAGTCTGTAGATTGACAGTGGTTGGCTCATCTAGACTGGGTTCAGCCAAGCAGCTCTGCTTTAAGCTCCAGATCCAGCTGGATTTTTCTCCTTGTAAAAGACATACTTGGGTCTGCTTATATGTATTTATTCTGGGACCCGTGCTGAAGGTGCAGCTCTTTTTATGGTGATCACAGAAGCACGAGAGACACATATATTTCATGTCTCTGATTACCTCACATCTGTTAACATCCCACTGACCAAAGCAAGTCATATAATTAAATTCAAAGTCAAGGTGTGGGCAGGTATATTCATTCCATGGAGTTGGGAGGAGAAAGTAGATATTTTTGAACAGTAATCTAATCTACCACATCAATCAAAGTATGTCATTTCCGTGCAGGAGACCTGTCTTTTGTCTGCTACCTTCCTAAAAAATGTTTCCACAAAACCTCCCCCATTAAACTTCCTGAAATCTTAAAATGCTCTCTTTAGAGAATACTGAATCACATCTTTACTGTAGTGAAGGTAATAAATGGTTTATTTGACTTGAAGAGGAATGGGCCATTGGTAGAATGTGCAGGCAAATCATGTCACTTCGATGTGTTAGGAAGCCCACAAATTACCTAGTGGATCCTTAAAAAAATGTTATAAAGAATCCAGAAGGTCAAGGAAGGTGAGGAGAGGCACTTTTATCAAATGGAAATTGATAGCAGTGATAGTTTTAGTTCCTTGGTTTATTCACTCATTCAATAAATATATATTGAGTACTTACTATGGACCAGACACTGTGTTGAGGACACATGGTGAGCAAAACAGCTGAGATACAACTGTGTGGTGCCATAAAAGAAAGGAACATAATGCTGTGATAGAGAACAATGCTTGTGGAAAAGGACAAATTAGAGTAGTAAGGGGAGGCTTCATTGAAGAGGTAGCATTTAAGCTAAAACTTGAAGGGTGAGAAAGATCTAGCCACATGAAGAACTAGAGAAATCACATAATCAAGAGGTATAGATCAGAGTTTATTACCTATAACATTGATGAGAAAGTTAAAGGACCAAAAGGCATTATATGATGAGTGTCATTGTAAGTGCTTTAGAGAAAGATGCCATGAGAAATAAATCTGTGGCATATAAAAAGGGAAGCAAAAGGGTAGAACAGGAATACAGTGATAGCACATTGTCTTATCATTACTCTTGGCGTCAAACCCTTTGATGAAAGGTGCTAAAGTATATTGCACCTAGCAACAAAAGATGGATGTATTGCCCAGCTCTGCTACTAAGGTGCTAGTAACCTTAAGCCACTTTCCCTCACAGACCTCAGGCTTTCTAATCAGTAAGTAAGAAGATTGACTAAATCAGTTTGTTTTTTTTTAACTGTATCCATCAAGAATCTTATTTGTTGTGATGTTAGTAAATGTTATAGAAAAAAAAGAATGTAATACTGAATAGAGTTAAGCAGGTTTCTTCACTGCAATGCTTCTCAGAACCCGCAAGTGTACTCACATAGATTGAGAATCTCTAAGAAGAAAACAGACGGTGCTGTGTGTTTACAAAACTTAATTGATAAGGAACCACTTTCACTGGTCACACCCCAGAAATAAAGGGTGTCCCAAAATTCACGCAAGAAGTAATTTTGATAGAAAACACAGGTTTATAATTAAAAATTGTAAATTTTTTATTCATTCATAAAGTATACAGTATAGGGTTATGTATGGAATAGCATAGTGGGTAAATGGCCTCCACGGCTTTGCTGGCACATATAAATGGCCTCCACAGCACAAAAAACTGGATTATCATGTCATGATAGCGAGCACCATTAACTGTTATTGCCTGAGCAGCCGCATTTCGGTCATGGAAAATTTCAACAAAAGAGTGCGTATGTGCCAGCAAAGCCGTGGAGGCCATTTACCTGATATGCTATTCCATACATATCCCTATACTATATACTTTGTGAATCAATAAAAAATTTACAATTTTTAATTATAAACCTGTGTTTTCTGTCAAAATTACTTCTTGCGTGAACTTTGGAACACCCTTTAGTATGCCAAGGAGCACAGTTTGACACTCAGGGAAATACTGTACTGGATGTCCTCCAAGGTGCAGTCCAGTTCCAAAAGGTTCAGTGATGAGCACAACCACCTCAGAGGGAGACCCTGTTGGTTCCACATTTTCTCTTAAAGGAAATGACTCATGTATGCAATCATATCTCAATTAATCAAAAGAATGAAAATAAGGTACAATCCTAGTCCCTTTTATACCAATAGCTACTCTTTAGTAAATACAGTAATAGATTGATCGTGGAGTACAGTGTGTGTTTAGAATCCTATATAATAAAAGGGTAATATGCAAGTAGACCAAACAGCAGAACAATCGAACAACCAATCAAAGCATAATATGCTAATGATATGCTAAGGCTGCTCAACCACTCACTATGATGTGCACTGACCACCAGGGGGCAGATGCTCCTACCGGTAGGTTAGCTTGCTGCTGGGGTCCAGCCAATCGAGACTGAGTGAGATGGGCCAGACACACCCTGGAGCCCTCCCACAGTCCCTCCCCAGCCCAATAGTGCACCGGTGGGGTCCCTCAGCCTGGCCTGCGCCCTCTCGCAATCCGGGACCTCTCAGGGGATGATGGAGAGTTGGTTTTAGCCCCATTCCACAGGCCATTCCCCTTGGGAGGGCGCCAGAAGCAGGGCTCATGGCTGGTGAGCGCTTCTGTGGCAGCACAAGCTTCTCCCAATCGGGACTGATTGGGTGCAAGCCCGCGGCAGGCACAGTGGGGTGGGGATGAACGGGAGCAGCAGGTAGGAGCTGCAGGCAGCGTTGAACTGCACGTTTTGGCCCGATCCCTGCAGGCCACCCAGAGGGACCCCACCCATGCACGAATTCGTGCACCAGGCCTCTAGTATAGGCTATAATCAAAAAGGAAAATGTTTATCATCTAGATAATGAAGACAAGAATACTTTTCTATTGATGTTTGGGAGGGATGGTGTAAAAAATAAATGAATTGAAACAGACTTATCCTGAAAACAATGAGAAAGTCGTACTTTCTTATTTTTAAAACACTTCCTTGTTCACATATTCTGAAATCAAGCCAGAAGTTTAGGAAATAATCTATGATTAAATGTGATTAAGTGAGAAGCATAAAACTTGTTAGCCCTTTGTCCTCTTCAGGAGGCCATCTCCATATCAATCAATTCAAGATTATTATCTTTTTTCATTTTGTGTCATTTGGCCAGAAAAATGGTTAACAATTTCTTTAAGCCACTTATAATTTACCATGTCGATGAGTGTATCAGCTTTGTCATTTCACAGGTTATTTCCCAGGTAACAGACATTCATTTTATCTTTTTATGCTTCTGCTACTCTTAACAAATAAAATCCAGGATACTAGAGCCATCCATGTGCATCTAGATAACTGAGAACATTCATTTTGTCCCCTGTCTGTGTGATTTTGTACAAGTCCTTACTCTGACTAGATAGCAATTTCCTCATCTGTAAAATGATTTAAAATAGATATTTGCTGCCCTAGCCAGTTTGGCTCAGTGGATAGAGTATTGGCCTGCAGACTGAAGGGTCTCAGGTTCAATTCTGGTCAAGGGCACATGCCTGAGTTATGGGCTCAATCTCCAGTAGGGGGCATACAGGAGGTAGCCAATCAATGATTCTCATCATTGAAGTTTCTCTCTCTCTCTCTCGCCCTCTCCCCCCTTCCCTGAAATCAATAAAAATATATTTTGAAAAGAAATAATAATAACTAAATAGATATTTGCTAAAGTTCCTTCTACCTCTAAAATACTCTGATTCAACTCTAATTCAACTTGCTAGAAAATTATGTACTTTATTTTAAAATCCCCTTCTACCTACAGACAGTATATATTAAACACCATAGAAAATTCATGCTAACAATCCTTTTATTAATTAACTAGAAGCCCAGTGCATGAAATTTGTGCACTGGTGGGGAGTCCCTCAGCCTGGCCTGCCCCTTCTTACAGTCCGGGAGCCCTCAGGGGATGTCCTACTGTGGGGAGTGGGCCTAAACTGCAGTCTGGCCTCCCTCTGCGGGAGGCCACTGGCCGATCAAGAGAAGGCGACGCCCCCATCATGCCTCTGCTGCTGCCACTGCCAGCCATAAGGCTACCTGAGCCTCGGCAATCTCAGCCACTGTGGCTTGCTTGAGCTTCACCAGGCCCTCATTTCCCGAGCCTCAGGCCCTTGAAATGGCAGCACTCATCGGTGGTTTGCCAGAGTCCCGGACCATGCCTGGGCAAGTGGCAGTGGCTATTAGTGCCTTGCCGGAGCCCCAGGCCAGCCCTGGGCAAGTGGCAGCAGCTATCGGGAGCACTCACAGCTGCCGCCACCATGTGGGGAGTACAGGCTG
This sequence comes from Myotis brandtii, assembly GCF_000412655.1. Classification (NCBI taxonomy): domain Eukaryota; kingdom Metazoa; phylum Chordata; class Mammalia; order Chiroptera; family Vespertilionidae; genus Myotis; species Myotis brandtii. Next base: position 6,819,154 of record NW_005364953.1, read on the forward strand.
CCTGCCCTCCATCAGGCCCCACCTCCCCAGCCCCCATCGCCACTGCCAGGCCCCACATCCCTTGTCCCCGTCCCCACTACCACTTGCCCAGGGCCAGCCTGGGGCAAGTGGCAGTGACCATTGGTGGCTTGTCAGAGCCCCGGGCTGGCCTAGGGCAAGTGGCAGCAGCCATTCCCAATGCTGCAAGTCCCCGCCCCTGTCCCTGACACTGCAAGTCCCCGCCCACCCACTGCGCATGCAGCCTGCTGATCGTTCATTATTGTGATGGTGTCCCAACCAATTTGCATATTGCCCTATTATTAGATAGATGTAATTTCACGTGGAGACTAAAAAGGAAATTTTAAAAAGCTACAGTTATGACAATTTAATAGCTTATAATTTTAAGTGGACAGTATGAATGTCAGCTTCTCTGGCTTTTCATGTATACTTCAATTTCCCCAATAGCTTAGTCTATTAATAATCAATAATATTTTAACCAGATTTTTTTTCAAGATGAATCTTGCTCTCACCTCCTCCCAGAACCAAACTGGAAATACAACTAAACTGGGGAACAATCACCCTGAATTACCAACTAAATACTATCTGAAGAGAAGTCTTATAACCAAGGACTTACCGAAGAAGGGCAGAGATGTGAAAGGAGCTGCTCCCCCTTCCCTCCGCCCAGCAGTTGCCAAGGTTACAGAGGGATATCTCAGAGGCAGTAGGTTCCCCAGAATAGGCATGAAGCCTAAACCCCAGACCAGGCTCCCCAGACCAGAGTGTCAGAGCTGGAAAGAGGTGCCCACCACGCATCCAGCTGTGAAAAGCAGTGTGGTTTCTGTCTGCCAAGGAGAGGCACAGCCTGCTGGAGAAAGACACCCTCTTAAAAGGCCAACACACAAAATTATGTTGGCAGCCACTCAGCTGGGGCTCTGACAGAGGGAGGCTGATGTAGACTGGAGTCACCTTAGGAGAGTCTGAGTTTTGTGGCTTTGGGGAGAGATGTGGAGGAACAGCTGCCAGGATCCCTGTACTAAGTCATCCTCCAATACTGCAGCAGCCATCTTTTTTAGGCAGGTTAATCCCATTCAAGCAGCATCAGCTTGGGGAAAAGAAATTATCCCACCCTCTGAAATCCGGCTCCTCAACACTGTCCACTTTGTGGATCTTAAGGCCTGCTGAGGAGTCAGCAGCATAGGCTGGGGTGGGGTGGGTGGGAGGTGTGGGAGAAGTCTGGGCATACTCAGGTTGTATCACCTCACACATGCCAGAATGGATATCATCAATAAATCAATAAGCACAAGTGCTGGCAAGGATGGGGAGAAAAGGGAACCTTAGTGCACTCTTGGTGGAAATGTACACTATACAGCCACTGGGAAAACAGTCTGGATTTTCCTTAAAAAATTAAAAATGGAACTGCCTTTTGACCCAGTGATCCCACTTCTAGGAATATCCTAAGAATCCCAAAACACCAATTTGAAGGAATATATGCATCCCAATGTTCATAGAAGCATTATTTACAATAGCCAAGATCTGAAAACAGCCCAAGTGCCCATCAGTACATGAGCAGATAAAAAAAGTCGTGGTACATTTACACAATGGAATACTACATGGCTGTAAAAAAGAAGGAAATCTTACTTTTTGTTATAGCATGGGTGGACCTGGAGATTATTATGCTAAGTGAAATAAGCCAGACAGGGAAAGACAAATGCTATATGATCTCACTTTTATGTGGAATCTAAACTGATGAACAAAATAGAAACAGAGGCATAGATACATGGAACAGCCTGACAGCTGTCAGAGGAGAGGGGAGAAAGGGGAACTGAATGAAAGAAGGTAAAGGGATTAGCTAGAGAACATATCTGCATGACCCATAGACACAGGGAATAGTGTGTTGAGGGCCAAGGGAGGGGGATCTGGGGCTGGGTGGAGGAGGGCAAATGGGGACATCTATGATAGTGTCAACAATAAAGATAAAGAAAAAAATATTTTAACCAACCACTTGTACTTATTAAGCATCTATATACAGAATGCCTATTACTGTCCTAGTTACTGCAGAGAATTAAAATAGACTTCACTGACTGCAAAAAGCTTTAATTTTGCCCGGAGGAAACAAAACTTAATCCCAAGAAACAATTGGGGACTAATATCAGACACTATACAATTAAGTGTCAAATTCTGTGGTATAAGTAATCAGTTCTTAATTTTTTTTCACTTCTACAACATATATAATAATATTCCCTATACTTAGAACAGGATAGTGACTTAATAAATATTTATTGAATGAATGTATAAATGAATCTTCACATGCTTAAGATAATCATACTAATACAAGAGTATCCAGCATTCTGATAACTCCAGCCCTTCTCTCCCATCCAAAAAATTATATCTGAATACAAGTAATTGAAAGGGATGTCTATTACAGGACTAATCCACTTGGATATATATATATACATGTATACATATATACATAATCTCTCCAAAAATAAATGTATTGTTATCATTAACAAATTAAAACACATTTCATAAGTGGGGCTGCAACACCATGGTGGAGCATGCTCTGCAGAAACTTCAGGTTCCATAAGACCTCAGAGAAAATAAAGATTACTATGGGATGAAATAGTTCCCAAGCACTTCATGGAGGCAAAGGACAAAAGACTTCCTGAAAGTAGGTAGGAAAGCTATAGATAGGCCACGAGGAGTGAGGAAGAGAGAAGAAACATGGAGTGAGCAGGAAGAAGTGAGGATGCAGACCTGGAGTGGAGATTTTTGTTAGGGAGCAAAGAGATACAGGTGTGCTTAGATAAGTCAGGACCAGTTTATGGCAGGCCACAAAACCCAAGCTGAAGCATTCACAGTTGATCCCAATGGCAACAGGGAGCTATTACAGAGACTCAAATAAAGTCCAATAGAAAAAGGGTTTGTGTGCTCTGTGTGTGTATTTGTGTATGGATGTAACAAGGACAGGGTAAAAAAAAATGATCAGGGCAAGATTTATCTTTTTTATAGACCTTTTCTAAAGGGGTGGAAACTAAAGCCTGGCATTTTCATACCATTTAATGAGGCTTCATACATTTTAATTAATGTTAAACTGATTTATAGGCTGTGGGGTTATACACAAATGGCACAATCAAATAAAATAAAGGAAGACATGTTCACAAGATTGCATGTGTCTATACCAGCGATTTTCAAATAGTGTGCTGCAAGAATTTTTAAAACATGCAATACTTGACGATGTAGTCAGGGGCACTGACCTCTTTTCCCTTAGATTGTTATATAACAAAATAACAACACCCAACATAACAATAGCTATCCAGGGAGAGACCAAGATGGCGGCATAGGTAAACACCACAGACTGCTGCCGCAAACAACCACTTCAAAAATACAACTAAAAGACTGAACGGACATCACCCAGAACCACAGGAAGGCTGGCTGAGGAGAGACTCTTCAACTAGAAGGAAAAATAACAGCACACCGAGGCTCAGAGGAGGCGCAGTGTGGAAAAAACTCAGGTGCGGAGGTGCGCGCGCAAAGCGGGCTGGTGGCTGAGAGCGCGGTTGTCGTTTTCGGTCAGGGGGGAGTCTCAGACTCTGAGCTCCAGATACGGGCGAATCGCTGGGGACTCGGACCCAAACGGGAGAAGCGGGAGTGTCTGGCATCAGTTGGAAGGCAGCTTTCCCTCCGAGGTTTGCAGCGGTTCCGGGGGTTCTGAGAAGCAGAGCCTCTGGGAACAGGACTGAGGGCACCATAACGGCTCCCTCCGCCCGCCCTGTTGAGCCCGCCCCGCCCAAGCCCTGCGCAGAGCCATTTGCCGGATCGCCTCAGGCAAAGGCTAGATTAGCACCTCCCCAGAGGACAGAAGTTTTCCGCGGCAGACACAGCTGATTCACACAGCCAGTCGGCCTGGTGGTCAAATCCCTCTAGTATTAACTACAACAATCAAGGCTCAACTAGAACAAGACTGCGCACAAAGACCACTAGAGGGTGCACCAAGAAAGCATAAAAAATGCGGAGACAAAAAAACATGACAGAAATGGACGATATAGAGCTAAAAAACGCAATTTTGAGGGCTTGCAATAAACTTCTGGAGAGCCTCACGAAAACTAATGAGACCCTCGATGCTATGATAAAGAAACAACTAGAAATTAAGCATACACGGTCGGAAATAAAGAATATTACACCCAATAGCAGACCAGAGGAGCGCAAGAATCAAGCCAAAGATTTGAAATGCGAAGAAGCAAAAAACACCCAACCGGAAAAGCAAAATGAAAAAAGAATCCGAAAATACGAAGATAGTGTAAGGAGCCTCTGGGACAGCTTCAAGCGTACCAACATCAGAATAATAGGGGTGCCAGAAGATGAGAGACAGCAAGATATTGAAAACCTATTTGAAGAAATAATGGCAGAAAACTTCCCCCACCTGGTGAAAGAAATGGACTTACAGGTCCAAGAAGCGCAGAGAACCCCAAACAAAAGGAATCCAAAGAGGACCACACCAAGACACATCATAATTAAAATGCCAAGAGCAAAAGACAAAGAGAGAATCTTAAAAGCAGCAAGAGAAAGAGACTCAATTACCTACAAGGGAATACCCATACGACTGTCAGCTGATTTCTCAACAGAAACTTGGCAGGCCAGAAGGGAATGGCAAGAAATATTCAAAGTGATGAATACCAAGAACCTACAACCAAGATTACTTTATCCAGCAAAGCTATCATTCAGAATTGAAGGTCAGATAAAGAGCTTCACAGATAAGGAAAAGCTAAAGGAGTTCATCACCACTAAACCAGTATTATACGAAATGCTGAAAGGTATCCTTTAAGAAGAGGAAGAAGAAAAAGGTAAAGATACAAATTGTGAACAACAAACATGCATCTATCAACAAGTGAATCTAAGAACCAAGTGAATAAATAATCTGATGTACAGAATGAACTGGTGATTATAATGAATCAGGGACATAGAAAGGGAATGGACTGACTATTCTTGGGGGGGAAAGGGGAATGGGAGATGCGGGAAGAAACTGGACAAAAATCGTGCACCTATGGATGAGGACAGTGGGTGGGGAGTGAGGGCGGAGGGTGGGGTGGGAACTGGGAGGAGGGGAGTTATGGGGGGGAAAAAAAGAGGAACAAATGTAACCTGAACAATAAAGATTTAATTTAAAAAAAAAAAACAATAGCTATCCAGTGTGAATGAATCAAAGTTATACTATTTTTTGTCAGATTGGCAAAAATTATAATTTTTTATTGGTTTCAGAGAGGAAAAGAGATAAAAACATTGATGATGAGAGAAAATCATTGATCAGCTGCCTCCTGCACACCCCCTACTAGGGATTGATCCCACAACCCTGGCATGTACACTTGACTGGATTTGAACCTGGGACCCTTCAGTCCACAGGCTAATGCTCTATCCACTGAGACAAACCAGCTAGGGCAAATATATATTTTATGGTATGCCGCAGAATGTTAGTAATTAGTTTATGTGTCCCATGAGATGAAAAAAGTTGAAAATCGCTGGTCTATATTTATTTATAGACACATCATTCACCTAACATTTGACTATGCTTCTGTTAGGAGTCCCAGGTTCTACCCAAACCCCAGTCTTCCTGGCTTCAATCAAGAAGGCAGAAATAAGAGCACATGACAATTTGAGAGTTTATTGCCTATTATTTCATGTAAAACAACTTGAACAGTATAAAAAAGTGCTGTTCTAAGAACAGGGAAATTGGTCACATAGCTCCTTTGTATCTCCACCCCTTGTTGGTTGTATACACAGCTTTCAACTGTAGGCTGTATTTATTTTCTCTATCCTAAAATGAAGTTTCTTAAAAGCTTGCCATGCATATATTCTTTTAATTTCTGTATTGATTAAGGTATTATATATGTGTCCTTATTCCCCCATTGCCCCCCCATGCCCCCCCCCACTCATGCCCTCACCCCCTGTTGTCTG
>NW_005364953.1:6828938-6831544 GCF_000412655.1 Myotis brandtii
GGCTTTTGTTTGCTGGAAGCTTTTTGATAACTGCTTCAATTTCTTCCATAGTTATTGGCCTAGTGAGATTTTTAGATTCTTCCTAATTAAGTTTTGGATGGTTGTATTTTTCTAGGAAGGTGTCAATTTCCTCCATGTTGTCTACTTTGTTGTAATAGAGTTGTTCATAGTATTTTTTTTAACAATCGTTTGTATTTCTGTGGGGTCTGTAGTTATTTCACCTCTTTCATTTCTGATTTTGTTTTTTTGGGTCCTCTCTCTTTGCTTTTTGGTGAGCTTGGCTAGAGGTGCATCAATCTTTTTTTATCCTTTCAAAGAACCAGCTCTTGGTTTCTTTGATCTTTTTTATTGTTTTTTTTTTTGGTCTCAATGTCATTTATATCTGCTCTGATTTTTATTATCCCTTTCCTTCTGCTCTGGGCTTTTCTTGTTGCTCTCTTTCTAATTCTTTAAGTTGTAGAGTTAGATGATTTACTACCGTTTTTCTTGTGTTTTTGAGGTAGGCCTGTAAAGCTATAAACTCCCCTCTCAGGACTGCTTTCATTGTGTCCCATAGATTTTGGATTGTTGTGTTTTTATTGTCATTAGTTTCCTGGATGTTTTTAAATTTCTTCTTTGATCTCTTTGGTAACCCAATCATTGTTTAATAGCATGCTATTCAGCTTCCAAGTGTTTGAATTTTTTGGATTGTTTTTATTGTAGTTTATTTTTTCTTCTTTTACACCAGTCCCTTTAGCATTTCTTGCATTGTTGGCTTGGTAGTAATAAACTCCCTTAGCCTTTTTTTGTCTCTGAAGCTCCTTATTTCCCCTTCAATTTTGAATGATAGCTTTGCTGGATAGAGTATTCTTGGATTCAGTTCCTTGCTTTGCATCACATTGTAAATTTCCTTCCATTCTTTTCTGGCCTGGTGTGTTTCTGTTGAGAAATCATTTGATAATCTAATGGGCGATCCCTTGTATGTAACTTTTGTCTCTCTCTTGCAGTCTTTAATATTCTCCCTTTTTCATGAATATTTGCCATCATAATTATGATATGTCTTGGTGTGGGTCTTTTCGAGTTCATCTTGTTTGGGACTCTCTGTGCTTTTGGGACTTTTTTCTTCCCACATCAGGGAAATTTTCTGACATTATTTCTTCAAATAGGTTTTCTCACCCTTGTTCCTCTTCCTGTTGTTCTGACACCCCTATTATTCGTATGTTGCTATGTTTCATGTTGTCCCATAGCTCCCTTAGGCTCTCCTCCTGTCTTTTAAGTTTTTTCTCCAATTGCAGTTCAGTTTGGGTGTGTTTTGCTTCCCTGTCTTTTAATTCGCTAATTCAGCCCTCCACTTCTCCTAGTCTACTGTTGAAATTTTCCATGGTGCTTTTTATTGCAGCTATATCACTTCATTTCTTCTTGATTCTTACATAAGTTGTTGATTTTTTTTTTCATCCATCTGGTTTATGAACTGTATGACCCTTATTCTGAATTCTTTTTCTGACATACTGCATGCCTCTATTTCACTTAGCTGCCTTTCTGGCGATACCTCCTTTTCTTTCCTTTGGGGGTTTCTTTGTCTACCCATTTTTGAGCTTACCAACAGATCTAGATGTCAAGTCGTGTAGGAGCTGCTTCTTAGGTGGCAGTGGCTCCTCGGGCTGTGGTTAATCCTCGGGTGTTCACAGCAGTGGCTGCTCCTCAGTTGGCAGCAGCTCCTTTGGTGGATGCTGTTTGCAGCAGTGGTGGCTCCTCTGGCTGGTGGGGGAAGGCTGATAACACAGCTGCTACTCCTCAGACAGGGGTGGGCTGCTCTCGTGTCTGCTGCTCCTCAGCTGGGGGTGGACTGCTCACATTGCTGCTGCTCTTTGGATCAGGGCTGGCTGTGCATGGTTGCTCCTCCTCAGATGGGGCGGGCTGCTTGTGAGGCTGCTGCTCCTTGGACAGGGGCAGGTTGCTTGCAGGGCTGCTGCTCCTTGTATGGGGGCAGGCTGCTCGCATGGCTGCTGCTCCTCAGATGGGGGATGGGCTGCTTGTGCGGCTGCTGCTCCTCAGACGGGAGTGAGCTGCACATGTGGCTGCTGCTTCTCGGACAGGAGGCTTGCCATGCATTTTAATGCAATACCTTGCCACCTTCCCTTTGAGAAGGAAGAAAACAGGACTTGCCTTACAACATAGAGAAAAATTTGTATGTGTATGTTGCAGGCAGTTGCACTGAGATAAAAGAAGGATAACAAGAGAATGAAATAGTTGGCTTTTCTAACCTCATGACCTCAGTGATAACTACACACAGACATCCTATATTCAGTTATGTTAAGTGGCAGAAGCACTCAGACATAAGTGCAGGAGAGAAATGAGAAGCATAAAAGAAATACACCTTTGAATTTATAAAGCATTTTATGCTTTACATCTTTATCAAATTTGATTCTCTTCCTACTCATGCGTAATAGAAAGGGCAGAAAATTGACAAAATGGAAGAAAGTTAGATCAAGAAAACTTGAGTGATGTGCCTAAGATCTCACAGACAAGACATCTTATATAATAAAGAGGAAATATGCTAATTGACCATCACACCCTCACAAGATGGTGGCATCCAGTCCCCTCAGCCCCGCTGGGAGCCTTGAGTC